>NW_012278953.1:0-2076 GCF_000151885.1 Dipodomys ordii
CCTCCTCCTCCTCCTCCTCTTCCTCCTCCTCCTCCTCTTCCTCCTTCTCCTCCTCTTCCTCCTTCTCCTCCTGCCAGTCCTGGTGCTTGAAATCAGGGCTTAGGTGCTATTGCTGAGCCTCTTTGTGTTCAAAGCTAGCATTTTACAACTTGAGTTACAGTGCCACTTTTGACTTTCTCTGAGGAGTTTCTTGCAGAGTCTCACAGACTTTCCTGCCTAGGCTGGCTTTGAGCCTTGAACCTCAGATCTCAGCCTCCTGAGTAGCTAGGGTTACAGTCATGAGCCACTGGCACCTGGCTAATTTCTTCAAGACTATCTTCCCATTCACTAATCACTTCTTCAACAACATCCTATCTAGAATGTATCCTATTAGCATATTTTACTTTTATAATTGATTCTTTTTCATATCCACTGCTTCTTATTTCATTTCTGGCTACTTTGTTCCAGAATTTCCTTTTAAAAATAGCTGCTATTCCTCTTTGAATATATAGAGATAAAGTCTCAGATCCTTCTGTTATCTTCATTTCTTTAGAGCAAAACTCATCTGACAAATGTTGATTTTGTTCATAGTTTCTCTTTGTGTTGCTTGGATGTTTTAATTTTAAGTCTTTTTGCTTTCACTTTCTCTTTTTACTTTTTTTTTTAACCTAGAGGTTTTACAGATGTTTCTGCTTCAGAACCAAGTGGTGGTTTGAGACGCTGCCTGGCTATGGTATTAGTGATCACTCCTTGTGTGATAGAGCATCTTGGTTTCTAGTTGGAGCTGTTACTACATCTTCCTGCCCCCACAGGTCTATAGTTTCACAGGAGTTGTGGTCCTATGGACTGTCCACAGCAGCTTCTGTTGTCCTTCCTACCTTAGTGTTTCAGCTCTTAGAACCTACCTACCATGCTTAGAGCAATCTTAGTACCTGCTCCTCCACAGAAGTTTTATGACTTACTCCCAGGTTTGGAACTCAATCTACCTATGGCTTCAACTCTGTTTACCATTTCAGTAAAAGCTACCTGAAGAGAGAAAAAGCTGAATTTTCTGAAGAAGAATAGGGCTTAGGAATTGTTTGGAGTTGGAAAGACCCTGACTTGCCAGCCATAGACTTGTCACTAACAAGGAGATTGCAGGAAAATGATGTAACTTGTTCAAGCCTCAATTTTCTTACCTACTACCCAGAAGTAAGACCTACCTTGCAAAATTAATGGGATAAGGTTTTAACTTTGTGCCTGAAACCCAGCAGATGCCCACAGCACATATTAGAACAAATATCGTCATCACTTCAAAACATAAATGATTGATTCCAAACAAATCCATATCTGGCTGGGTATTTTTCCTCCCTAAGTATAATTCCTTGTCTCTGAGTTTTCTCTCGCATGTTTTTGAAAACTCCTTCATAGCACTTACTTGTCAAGACACTCAGTTACAAAACATTTTTAAAGGTTGGCCATGAGTTATTACAAGAAATCAAGTAATTCTCCCCTTCCTTTGTTTAGACTTCATAGTTTATGCCTGATAGGTTACAATAAAAGACACATATGCAATAAGTTGCCTGGATTAGACAGAAATTTAAGCCACAGAGGAGGAAGGGAAAATAATTATGCTGAAAACCTGAGTTAATCATTACTGTAACTAAGCATTACATTTGTTCAAGGCTTCCTGGCAGCCAAAGGCAAAAGAGAGGAAATGTGAGTGGTGACATCATCTTCAATGGCTTCTCTCTTAAAGAAGTGTTTCTCTAAAAGAGTCTAGCAAAGTTAAAATGGGCTAGAAAACATTCTGGGTTCCTTTTCCATCCAAGCTGTATGATACAAAAGAGGAGTCTGGACAACTCTGGTTTTGAATGGCTTAGTGCAAATTTGAATGAAGCCAGCAAACTGAGATCGAAGACATAAAGGTCTTCTTTTTTTCATGTTCAGGCATAAAAATACCTGTTTATCAAAGATGACTTGGAAAATATAAATGAATATAAAGAAGAAAATATAAACAGCTGGGGCTGGGAAGGTGGCTCAGTGGTAGAGTGCTTGCCTTGCATGCATGAGGCCCTGGGTTCAATTCCTCAGCACCACATAAGCAAAAAGAAAAAA
>NW_012278954.1:0-1674 GCF_000151885.1 Dipodomys ordii
CCCTGCCCCCCCCCCCCATCCAGGACCCATTGCAACAAAGTAGATATTTTAAAAGTTCAAGTGTTTGTGAAACTTGGTTGGGGTTAGATGAGGTCCTGAGAGAAGAGTATCATGATGAGATTAGAAAAAAGGAAGAAAAATCTGCGATATCCTCTTCTCTTCTCACCTCTCCTCTCCTCTTCATGTCTCTCTCTTCATGGCTTTCCTCTTTTTTATTCTGTTTTTTTCTCCTCTTGTCTCCCCTCTTTTCCTCTCCCTTTCTATCCCTCCTCATTTTCTCCTCCCTCATGATCATGGACTCCCCAGGCTCCAGAGCTATGAGAAATAAATGTCTATTAAATCACCCAGTTTGGGGCATTTTGTTATAGTAGTCTGAACAAGTGGAGGTAGTCATCTAATCTTCAAAGATAAGGTGGGGATAATTATTGTAATGGATAAAAGAAACACATCTTCTGGTCTCTAGGGATCTACCATGTACCTAACAATTATTTTGTAGTATGTTTTTTTATCAATATGATCAGTCCTCTAGAAATATATCCACAAGAGATATAGTTTTACAAAGGTAGCTCCTTAGGACTTTTTATTACTATTCACTTACACTGGTAATACATTTCCTTATTTTAGAATTTCCAAGGTATTATAGATTACGTACACAGAAAGTTTTTTTAAAAATGATAATGGATAATACGCCTTACCTTGCATTATTGAACATGTCTAAAATAGTGTCTTCAACTAATTTAACTAAATATATAGCTTAATTATATATTATTATGTTAGTATTTAATAAACATAACATTAAGAATGACTCTTTTCCAAAAAAGATCCATATGTTTCATTTCTTAGACATACACTTACTTGGAGTAATTGAGAACTATACATATGATTAATAAGGTATGAAAATCCAAATCTAAATGAATTTGGCCTCAGATTAACCCAATGATATTATTGTCAGTGATACCATTTTCTTCACTCTAGTGGAGTTTTTGGAAGGGATCATTGAGATATTCACCAAATATGTCTCTGACACTGTCAATGTGAAACTCCAAATGGCAATATCATGTCCCTGCATTAACTGAATGTATTGGGAAATCAGACAATTGGACTTACAAAAAAATCATCAATACAGATAGACACACCCTATGGAGATTTCATTCCCCTTAAACTCATGGATATTTTCAAGTTGAGCCACTAGTCTAAGTACTGAGGTGGAGTTCATGTGTTCAGAGAAGCCAGATTCTAGTAATTAATAATATATATCAACAAGCAACATCATTGCAGATGTTTCAGCAGTAAGGATTGGAGAAAATCTGTTTGTAACATTTGCCCATCTCTTCCTTTTACATCATCCACAGTGATTCCTTGCAATAAGCCCCAGGACTTCGAGAGCTGGCACCTTGGAAACACAATGAACTCAAAAATCTGAAGGATGCTCTATAATCTAAAACTCTAAGGAAAGAGGAAGTGTCCCAAAGATCAGATTTTGCTGGACCACAAAAATAAGCAAGCCATTCATACTTTGTGGTATAAATTACCTAGAGTTTAAAAATGAAAAATTCATATTATTCACTTATACAAAGGGACATATACACAATGGAATTCTATGCCTCCATCAGAAAGAATGACATTGCCCCATTTGTTAGGAAATGGAAAAACTTGGAAAAAATTATATTAAGT
>NW_012278955.1:0-1863 GCF_000151885.1 Dipodomys ordii
TGGTAGAGCGCTCGCCTTGAGCTGAAGAGCTGAGGGACAGCGCCCAGGCCCAGAGTTCAAGCCCCACGACCGACAAAAAAAATAAATAAATAAAATAAAATAAAATACCATGATGAAAACCCTTGGTATAATTAAAGCCCTCTCAAAAATGACAAACAGGCAAGTAAACCAGGCTCTGTTTCCTGGGGTGGGTGGGGAGCAGACAGATAACAGTGAGTGGGGAGGGCTAATGGAGAGGGTAAATGAAGGTGAATGTGGTCAAAGTAGTTTATTGGCATGTATGAAAATAGAACAATGAAACCTGTTGAAATTGTCCTACAAAAGAGGAGAGAGATGGGGAGAATGATGGAAGGGGTGAGGGTTGATCTGGAGACAGTTGTTTACATGTATGGAAATGTCACAATGAATCCTCTCTGTTTACAAATAATGTATATTGATTTAAAAAGGAAGTAGGGCCAGGTACTGGTAGCTCATGCCTATAATCCTAGCTATTCAGGAGGCTGAGATCTGAGGATCTTGTTTCAAAGCCATCCTGGACAGAAATGTCCCCTTGAGACTCTTATGTCCAATTAACCCCTCAAAACCAAAAGTGGAGCTGCGGCTCTCATGTAGAACGCTAGTTTTGAGCACAAAGAAGCTGAGGAAAAGCACCCAGGCCCCGAGTTCAAGCCCTGCAACTGACAAAACATGAAACTCTCCCTCCCACTTTGTAGCTGCCTGGGTTTTTCTCTTTATGTCCTGGGGATGCTCAATATTCAAGGCAAGGTAGGTCCACTTAGCTTCACAAATGGGCAAAAAACTCAAACAGATACTGGCCCCAAGTGAATATCTAAATGGGTAATATGCATATAAATTTTTTTCTGTACAACCTCATTTGTCACCAGAGGAATACAAATCAAAGTTACAATGCAATATTGCAGAAGTCCTGAATAATTGAAAGTAAAAGACAAAAAAAGTCTTTTTTGGGGGGTGGGTGGGTAATCATGGCTTGAACTCAGGGCTTGGGTACTGTCTCTGAGCTTTTTTGCTAAGTGGTAGTCTGGTGCGCTACCTATTTAACACAGCTCCAGTTCTAGCTTTTTTGTTGTTGTTGTTAATTGGAGCTAAGACTCTCATGGACTTCCTTGCCTGGGCTGGTTTCAAAGCAAGATCCTCACATCTCAGCCTCCTGAGATCTAGGATTCCAGGCACAAGCCACCAGCTTCAGGCCCATCAAGTCTGGACTAAGCTACCCAACTATCTAGAGACAACCTAAATAACCATCAATAGCAGAAAAGATTGGTAAATTGCGGGTATTCATGTTATGGAATATTATATGACAAGTATAAATGAACCACAATTATATCTGGTAGTAGGGTGAATTACAAATATAACATTAAGGGACAGAACTCAAATACAAATATGTCCATATATATCATCTACACAAAATCTCTTTTGCTAAGTGTTAGGATTACTCTTGGCAGAGGGACAGACAGAAGTTATAAGCAGGAAGCACATCTTTAGAATACTTGGATATCTGGTAACCCTATTGATCATCTAGGAGCTCTCAGAATCTTCTTTCTCTCCATGTACAATGATTCTGTGTAGAATATTTGTCAAATTCTCCCCCTCACTGCAATATGTCCATACAGAAGCAAACATTATTCTAACATTCCTATGCATGCATGCACTGCACACACTAACACAAGTACATTTGCTTGCACATACATAATACAACTATGTGCTGGGCATTAGTGGCTCCTGCCTGTAATCCTAGCTACTCAGGAAACTGAGATTTTAGGATTAAGGTTCAAAGTCAGCCTGGACAGGAAAGTTTGTGAGACTCTTTTTTTTTTGGTCCGGTTGAGGGGCCTGAACTCTGGG
>NW_012278956.1:0-3499 GCF_000151885.1 Dipodomys ordii
GCTCTTCAGCTCAAGGCTAGCGCTCTACCACTTGAGCCACAGCGCCACTTCCAGCTTTTTTCTTTTTGCTTATGTGGTGCTGAGGAATCGAACCCACCACTGAGCCACCTTCCCAGCCCCTAGACCTTCCACTTCTGTCTCTAGGCCCTCCTCTGCATCCATTAGCCTTATTTTACACCTTCTGATGGTGTCTTCTAAATGTTGAATAGATCTATCATAGTTCTTGGATTTGTCTTGAATACTTGTCTTTTCTGTATATATATTATTTAGTCTGTCTTCAATCCCAGAGATTTGTTCTTCTGCATGATCTAACCTACGGTAAAAACTTTCTAGTTAGTTTTTTATTTCCTTTCCTTCTCATTGGTCAGATTGGAAAGCTTCAAATTCTTTGAGCTTTGTTTTAGATCCTGTACGGACTTCTTCACTGTCATAGTTTTGTTTTCAGTGTTCATTCTCAAATCCCTTAGTTGATTGGTGGTAGTTGCTTTGGACTCCCTTTCTTTTTGTTGGGCTTCATTCTGCATTCTCTTTGTGGCCTCCAAGGATCCCTCCAGCTTTCTGTTTATGGAGTCTATGAATCTGTCTATTAATCTTTGTTATTCTCATCCCACTCATGCGATACCTCAATTAATGTTTGATTAGCCTCCTCAACTCACAGAATTCATTTTTTAATCTGTGATTAGCTTCATCATGCTTATGCATTTCTCTATCATGCTCACACAGAGTACTTTTCAGGCTTTCAATCTTTTCATTCTGTATGTTTATCAGTAGTGTTTGTAGAGCATTTTGGGAACTCTCTTCTTGATTATGCATTAACTGCTCTGTTGTTTGATTATCATGAATGGGAGTTGAGACCTGGAATTGCCATTTTTCTTGTGTTCCTGTGGCTTGTTCTGCCCATTTCAATATAAAAACAAAATCAATTCTGTGGTAGAACACTATTTTAAGGCATGCATCAACCAGAACTCTGTAGTTGCACAGATATTTTTTGGCATCATTAAAATGAGTACATATACAATCTGGTTCAACAGATACAATGTAGTTCAACAACAAACAACTAGGGATCAATGACTAAGAAAATCAAAGAATAAGTCAGCAGACCAGAAACTAATATGTTTAGGGAGAATTGTAGAAAATAAGATTAGAGGAATGTGGGGAGGGAAAGGGAGAGAGAGGATATAACCAAAACCTAAATACAGAAAGAGGTAAAGAATAGGAGGAAAGAAGAAAGATACATCAAAAGGGAAAATGAAAAATAAAATAAATAAATTGAAACACTTAAAAATTTAATAAGTGTAATGAAATCATACTGCAATTAAAGTAGTTAAGGCTGAGAGTTTTTGACTTGAGTAATTGACATCTGAATTAAGTATGCGCACAGTGAAGAATAAGGTCTAATAATTGAAGACGGGTCTATATCTGGGAATAAACAGAACACCAATTAAATAAAGCAAATAAACCAAAAATTCCCGGAAGGGAAAAAAGTAAAAAGAGAATTAAAAATATAAAAATGATAAAATAATAAAAAAATAGAAAAAATAGAAAAAAGCGTTATTTGATTTTTTAAAATGTATTTATTTATTTATTTATTTTTGCGCAGAGATCTTGTGTCTCCCCTGTATCCATATGTCCATAACCTGTCTCTTAGTGGAATCTCTGGTTTGCTTTGGTTTTGATTTTGTTTGGATGTTTGGTTTTCCTGTGGTTTGACTGATTTCTTAAATCAGTTTGTTTGAGCAAGCAGAGAAGTTCTGTCTTATGAGGGACTTTATGACCCTCCTCCCAGGCTAGTTCAGGCTTTTAGTATCACAAAAGAGGGAGATGGCTGTTTCCTCTAGTATGGAGATGATTTATGGGGCTAGGTTGTGGGTGGGGTTGAGGCCTGTCAGCAATCAGTAGGTTTACCCTGAGGGGTTAGTTCTGAGATACTCACACAGCCCAGCCTGGAGACATTCTCAGGATTTATGTGTATTCAGTTTCCAGTTGTTTTTTTCTTTTATCCTCCTGCAGGTAGGTCTGCTGACAGTGCTGCAGTGGGGTAGGGCAGCCTCTGGCTCTGTTTAACCATGAAGAAAGTCACTCCTCCCTAAGCAGAGCTTTCTATGCCTGGGAGGAGAACTTTCCCCTGTGGTGGAGCTGAGCCCTGCAGGTCAGGTTCCTTTGACCTGTTGAATGGCTCCTATTGTCTTCTTCCTAGGCCTGAGTTTCATGCTACCTGCTCTGACCAAGTCGTTGTCAGTATCAAAGCTGGAGTTCTTCTCTGGGGGTGAAGGAGGGGCTACCTTCCCACTGCTGTTTCACGAGAAACAGTGAGAATGTCTTGTGGGGAACTCATGCCTTTCCCTTGGTTTCTGGTCTATCCATTGTCTGTGTCTGTGACTGTCTGTAGTCAGCAGGATGAAGATTTCTGCTCCTTGTCAGTCCTTGCTGGTGCTGAGTAGAATCTGCTTGCATTCCACCTCTGGTGCCTTTGTCTGGGCTCTCCCTGTTGACATGGCAGTCTCAGCAGCAGCCTGCTGGACACCAATGAGTGCTCAATTCTGTCTCCTTAACCAAGCTGCCTGAATATTTCCTCCCTGGCCAGACTCTGTACTATTATGGCACACTTGGTGTGATTCTTTTTTTTTTAATTTAATTTAATTTTATTTGTGAACATACTGTACAGAGGGGTTAAAATTACATGGGCAGGATAATGCGTACATTTCTTACCAAGCATTGCAGCCTCCTCCTTTGGTTTACCCTTCACATCCCTTCCCAGCCTCCCCCCTCCCCCCAATTCCAATCCTTCTCCTTCCTTGGTGTGATTCTTTAGCCTTGAACTTTTCACTGAAACACTAAAACTTCATTCTACATGAGAGCTTGTTTAGCCCCCAGTTTCTCCTCTGTCATCTTGCTCTGGACTTCCTCTAATTCTATTTTGAATCCTAATTCTAATCAGTAGATCAGTAATTTCCCAGGATTAACACATAGGAGCCATTATGCTTAAAAATACATAAGTGCAAAATTCAATTTATAGCATACAGCAAATTTCTATAGTGTAACATACAGATTCAGACTCTCTCTCTCTCTCTCTCTCTATATATATATATCTTCTTTTTCTATGTGTCTAAACAGTCCAGAGGAAAAATTTTAATTCTCAACAAATAGGTTGTCATCTAGGTTTGCAATTTTTATATCCTCTCTTTTACTTTATTTTGCATTTTATAAAACAAGTTATCTGATTTAAAATAAAATTACTTATTATAAAACACCTAAAATTCTACTATTTAATTTTATCTATATTTCATACATTACTGAATAAAATTATCTTCAGTATGATTTTTTTGAAACTTCCCTTTATTCTTTAATGTTGTGAATTTTGAAATTTTTAAAGCTGTTTTTATAGTTCATTTATTTTATTTTATTTTATTTTTTGTTGGTTGTGGGGCTTGAACTCTGGGCCTGGGCGCTGTCCCTCAGCTCTTCAGCTCAAGGCGAGCGCTCTACCACTTGAGCTACA
>NW_012278957.1:0-1279 GCF_000151885.1 Dipodomys ordii
CCTCACCCTAACCCTAACACTAAGCCTAAACCTAAACCTCATGCTCACCCTCACCCTAACCCTAACCCTCACCCTCACACTAACCCTAACGCTAACCCTAACCTCAACCTCACCCTAACCCGAATCCTCACCCTAACCCTAACCCTAATCCTTACCCCCACACTAACCCTAACCCTAACCCACACACTAAACCTAACCCTAACCCTAAAGCTCTCCCTCACCCTCACACTAACCCTCTCCCTAACCCTAACCCTTACCCTAAACTTAACACTAACCTGAATCCTCACCCTCACCTTCACCCTCAGCCTAATCCTAACCCTAATCCTAACACTAACCCTCACCCTCACCTTAACCCTAAGGCTAACCCTAACCCTCACCTTCACACTATCCCTAACCCTAACCCTAATCCTCACCCTCACTCTCACCCTAACCCTAAACATCACCCTCACCCTAACCCTCAATGTTACCCTAACCCTCAACCTAATCCTAAACCTCAAACACATTAACATTCACCCGAACCCGAATCCTCACTCTCACCCTAAACCTCACCCTCACCCTAAACATCACCCTAACCCTAACCCTAATCCTAACCTAACCTTCACCCTAACCCTAACTCTGACCCCAACCCTCACCCTCACCCTAATCCTAACCCTAACCTTAAACCTAACCCTAATGCTAAACTAACACTAACCCTAAGTCTCACCCTCACCCTCACCCTAACCCTTACCCTCACCCTCACCCTAGCCCTCACCCTCACCCTAACCTCAACCTAACTATAAACCTCACCCACACGCTAACCCTAACCTCATCCCTCACCCTAACCATCACCCTAACCCTCACCCTATCCGTAAACATCACACTAACCCTAACCCTCACCCTAAGCGTAACTCTCACCCTAACCCTCACTGTCACCCTAATCCTCACCCTAACCCTAATCATAACCATAACCCTAAAACTCACCCTCACTGTTACCCTCACCCTAACTCTTACCCTCACAATAACCCTAACCCTAACCCGCACACTATACCTAATCCTAACCCTAAACCTCACCCTCACCCTCACCTGCACCTTAACCCTCTCCTAAAACCCAAACCCTCACCCTAAACCTAACACTAACCCTAATCCTCACCCTCACCTTCACTCTCACCCTCAGCTTAACA
The DNA here is from genome assembly GCF_000151885.1 of Dipodomys ordii. Classification (NCBI taxonomy): domain Eukaryota; kingdom Metazoa; phylum Chordata; class Mammalia; order Rodentia; family Heteromyidae; genus Dipodomys; species Dipodomys ordii. Next base: position 1,161 of record NW_012278957.1, read on the forward strand.
GTAACCCTAACAATAACACTCACACTAAGCATAATGCTCACATTAACCCTAACCCTAAACCTCACCCTAATCCTAACTCAAACCCTAAACCTAACCCTCACTTTAACCCTCACCCTCAC
>NW_012278958.1:0-1337 GCF_000151885.1 Dipodomys ordii
CACCCAGGCCCAAAGTTCAGGCCCCATGACCGGACCCAAAATAAATAAATAAATAAATAAATAATCTGGCTGGTGTACATAAAAGATCCAGTAGAAGATTAGAATGAAAGTGTTTTATAGTTTTATACTTAGTATTAACTCTAAGTAAACATACTTTTTTTTTTTTGGTCAGTCGTGGGTCTTGAACTCTGGGCCTTGGCACTGTCCCTGAGCTTTTCAGCTCAAGGTGAGTGCTCTACAACTTAAGCCACAGGGAGACTTCTGGTTTTCTGGTGGTTAATTGGAGATAAGATTCTCACAGAGTTTCCTACCAGGGCTGGCTTTGAACCACCATCCTCAGCTCTAAGTCTCCTGAATAGCTAGGATTACAGGCGTGAGCCACCTGCACCTGGCATAAAGAACTTTAGAATGATGGGTAAGTCAGGTGTAAGTGAAGTAAATCAGGCTCAGAGAAACCAATGCTTCATGTTTTCTCTCATGTGTGGAAACTAGATCTAAAATAAAGCCATGCTTGATAACATATACTGGATTTTATGCATATGCACACAAATCAATTAACTAAAGAATGGTATATTTAGAGGAGCAGTCTAGTGGAGTAACTCCTCTGAAAAACTAATGAACTGTTTATCAAAATGCACACCAGGAAGTGGATACATGTTAGGGAGAGGGACAATGGAGAAGATACAAATGGAAGAAGAAGAGTGAGAAAATGGCATCATTATAGCCAATATACATTATGCCAATATACATTATGTAAAAATTGAAATTGATGGTAGGGATGGGAGGGGAACATGGGAAAGAACAATGGAAGAGATGGTATTGATCATAATGCATTGCATTTATAACCTGACTTATGCAATTATAAACTCTTCATACAACTAATTAATAATAATTTTAAAGATGGCATTAGTACATTATTGTTGTTTTTAAACATAGATAAATTGATAAATTTTTTGCTATTATTCCTCAAGACCTAAAAGTTAATAGATTTTGGAAAGGTGAAAGACAAAAGTGTCAAATGACTTCAATTGTCTGCTATAATTTATTGGGTAAAAAATAATGAAATTTGAAAGGGCTAGGTACTCCAGAGAAAGAATTAATTTTGGTATGGAAAGGGGGAATAACTTCATCAGAAGTACTAAATTTTAATCATTTACAATTTGTTCAAAATATTAGTAAGTTGAGCAAAGAGTTTCATGTTAAGGATGAAAGTTTAGAAAGCAGCTCTCCAGCTGGAAATGAAAATGTACAAGTCATCTAACAAAGCAGTGTAAGTGAAGTCATGCTGGAGAATAAGAAATTTTAAGGAAAGAGTTCCTTGGATAAAACCATGCAGA
>NW_012278959.1:0-1705 GCF_000151885.1 Dipodomys ordii
TTTATTATTATAAAATTAAGTGTTATTCTCAATTGAGCCATGAGGTACACTGTGATAACTTTTCTTTTACTGGATATTTTTGTTTTCAGTGAACTCTTACTGCTTTCTTTGTAATATACATATATATATATATATATATATATATATATATGTTCCCATTTTATAAACTACCTGGGAATATAACTGTAGAAGAACTATGCCTTTAGAATAAATACACATATTTTATATGTAAATTAAAGTATTTCTGTGTGAAACTTTGCTGAGTTATTCTATAGATACTCCACCTTCAGAGATGTCTAAACAACCAGAATGATTCTCAGGGTGTTCTTTATCTTAGGAGAAGTTAAATAATCTCTACCCAAATCCTAAAATGTTAGTCCTAAAAGGGAAGGTCCAGCCATAGTTTACTCTCTCTCTAAATAACCTGTAGAAAATAGGTCTGCCTATGGCATGTATTTCCAGCTCTAGTAAGAATCCTATCACATGATTTCTCCACTTATTATCTTGCTTCTAGCTCCAGCCATTTACTGAGTTTGTTTAGGCTAAGAGTGTCATTAGGTTAATGAAGAGAAGGCTTTGCCCCCTAAACTCCAAAAATTAGAGAGTAAGGACAGATAAGCACTTTGGTATAAGTACTGATTGCATCTTCCAACTTCGTAACATGCTCCCTCAATGCCTGGTTACCTGCTGATTTAGCCTGTATCATTCTAGATACACCAAGGTGCTGGTGTGCTATTCTAGTAGTTCCTAAAAGACCCACAGCAGCTATCTTACTGTTTCTTTTAATTGATGTAACCCTTTTCTGGTTGCCATCACCAGGTTCACCCTCCCATGCACTGAGCCTCACAGCACAGGGAAAGTGGAAACATTTGCTGTCTATCCCTTTCTCCTACTCATGTTTGGCCATCACAGTCTTTAAGGTCATAGTATCACTATCTCTTATTTGAACTGTGGCACATTCTGTGTGACGTTGATATCACAACTGTTCCTCACTGAGCCTCTCTACCTAGGATTAATCCAGGTTACTTGTAAAGTCCCTTTAGTAGCAAAAATAAGAGTGCTTATGGATTAGATGCTATCCACTATCCTTTATGTCATACCTTTTGTTTAACTGTACAAACTATTTTTTGCCAGTCCTAGGGCTTGAACTCAGGGCCTAGGCACTGTCCCTGAGCTTCTTGTGCTCAAGGCTAGCACTATACCACTTCTGGCTTTTTCTGTTTATGTGGTAGTGAGGAATCGAACACAGGGCTTCATGCATGCTAGGCAAACACTCCACCACTAAGACACGTTCCCAGCCTAACCGTACAAACTTTTGAAAAAAAATTTCGGCATTATACTCATTCATAATTTAAAGGAAAAACACATCTCTTTCCAAGACTTAGTAGTCTTGTAACAAAACAAGCAGACCTCCCAGTCTCAATAGTTCTTATTCTTTTATTTACCTCCATATATCTAGATAACATGTGGTATTGCTAGGAATTTTCTTTTTTGTTTTAGGCATTTTTCTTCTGACCACACTCATTTTAGAAAATGAAGGTTTAACTCTTCTTTATCTCTTTGCCTCTTACCAACTTGCTCATACTTCCCTAAACAAATACTATTATTAATGGATCAAAATTTAGTATTTTATTATTATAAAATTAAGTGTTATTCTCAATTGAGCCATGAGGTACACTGTGATAACTTTTCTTTTACTGGATAT
>NW_012278960.1:0-2318 GCF_000151885.1 Dipodomys ordii
GGAAGTGGCGCTATGGCTCAAGTGGTAGAGCTCTAGCCTTGAGCTGAAGAGCTGAGGGACAGTGCCCAGGCCCAGAGTTCAGGCCCCACAACCGGACCCCTCCAAAAAAAAATTGCTGTAGCCAGACACTGGTGGCTCATGCTTGTAATCCTAGCTACTGAGGGGGCTGAGATCTGAGGATCTCAAAGCTCGCCGGAGCAGGAAAGCCCTGAGACTCTTTATCTCCAATAAACCACCAGAAAACCAGAAGTGGCTCAAATGGTAGAGCACTAGCCTTGAGCTGAAGAGCTGAGGGACAGAGCCCAGGCCCAGATGAAAAAAAAAAAAAACAAAAAAAACAACTGCTGTCCAGTGAAGAAAGAGCATGAATAGTCATTTTGCCAGAGAAAGGCATACAAATTACCAACAAGCATATAATAAAAATTAAATACACACTCAACTAATCAAAGAAATTCAAATCAAAATCAAAACCAGGTATCACTTTAAACCTTTTATTATATAATTATATAATAATATTATATAATACATACTTGTTATCCCAGTACCTGTGAGGTTGAGGCAGTATTATGAGTTCAAACCAGCCTAGGATATGTATTCTCCAAAACAACAAAAACAAAGAAGAAAGAAAGAGAGAGAGAGAGAGAAAGAAAGGGAAGAAAGACAGACAGACAGAAAGAGAGAGAGAGAAAGAAAAGAAAAGAAAGAAAGAAAGAAAGACAGGGAAAGGAAGGAGAGAAGGAAAGGAAGAGGAAGAAAGGAAGGGAAGAAAGGGAGGAAAAACAGACAATAGATAACCAATATTGTCAAATATGTGAAGAAAAGAAAACCTGTGTTCAATGTTGATGGAAATATACATTAGTTTAGATAGAGACAACAGTATGATATTCCTCAAAAATTTTAAAAAACAACTACCATATGACACAGCCAACCCATTTCTGGGTATACATAAAAAGAAAACAAACTCAGTTTGTTGAAGAGATAACTGCACTTCCAAGTTTATTGGAGCACTATTCATATTAACCTACTCAATGAATGAATAGGTAAAGAAATGTGATATTGGTATACAATAGAATCATATTTGGCCTTATAAAAGAAGAAAATCTTATCATTTCTGGTAACATGAATGAATCTGAAAGATATTTGTTAACTGAAAAAAATGTGGCTATAAAAACAAATACTGGGGCTGGGAAGGTGGCTCAGTGGTAGAGCGCTTGCTTTGCATGTATGAGACCCTGGGTTCAATTCCTCAGCACCATATAAGAAAAAAGAAAAAAGCAGGAAGTGGTGCTGTGGCTCAAGTGGTAGAGCACTAGCCTTGAGCTGAAGAGCTGAGGGACAGCACCCCAGGACCAGAGTTCAGGCCCCACGACCTGACCCCCCCCAAAAAAAAACAGAAAAAAACAAAAAACAAATACTTCATGATCTCATTTATATGTGGAATCCACAAAAGGACAAATTTCTTGAAGCAGAGACTGGGATGCTGGTTACCAGAGCCAGGAGTGCAGTAAATAATGAGATGTAAAACACATGGTAGAAATTTTCCATTAGAAGATGAAAAAATTCTGAGGATATGAGGTAAAGCATTGGTAGCAATAGATGTATTAACTTGATTTTTGTGATCATTGCACAATAAATATGTACATCAAATAATCACCCTGAATTTGTAAAACAAATTATTTTTTAATATCAATTGGTTTTAAGAATTGTGGAAATTTTCTGTAGTTCTACATACTTTGTGTAATCTTTACTTAACAAAAGTTTTCAAGATGTCTGATTAAATAGTAGTATATGTGAGACATAGGAAGTGAATGGTTATTTCTATGCAAATAATCTACCATCATTTTGTGAATACATGAAGGATAAATGCAGTTTAAAGAATGACCAAATATTTAAAAATCAAACAAAGGGACTTGGAAGGTAGCTCAATGGTAGAGTGCTTGCCTTGCATACATGAGGCCCTGGGTTCAATTCCTCAGCACAACATAAGCAGAAAAAACCGAAAGCAGCACTGTGGCTCCAGTGGTAGAGTGCTAGCCTTGAGCTGAAGAGTTGAGGGACAACGCCCAGGCCCAGAGTTCAGGCCCCATGACCAACAAAAAAAAAAAAAAAATCAAATGAAGAGGCAAGCTAGGAAGAGCAGGTATTGGCAAAGCTAACAAAAAATTAAATAAGCCATCAACTAAAAGCTAATAATTGAAGCCGGGCGCCGGTGGCTCACGCCTGTAATCCTAACTACTCAGGAGGCTGAGATCTGAGGATCACGGTTCAAAGTCAGCCCAGGCAGGAAAGTTCGTGAGACTCTTTATCTCCAATAACCA
>NW_012278961.1:0-2002 GCF_000151885.1 Dipodomys ordii
TGTAATCCTAGCTACCTAGGAGGCTGAGATCTGACCATTGTGGCTTGAACCCAGTCTAGGCAGAAAAGTACTTGAGACTCTTATCTCCAACTAACCACCAAAAAGCCAGAAGTGGATCTGGGGCTTACTAGTAGCACATTAGCCCCGAGCAAAAGAGCTAAAGGGAAGAACCTGCCCCCCCCCGAGTTCAAGCCCTAGTACAAGTATACCACACACACACACACACACACACACACACGAGTACACCTTTGGACAGCTACACTTTACAAATACTAGAGTTCATACTTCTGAAAACTAAACATTTTAGGATGATTTAACTGTAATTTTTTTATAATCCACACAGGTAGTAGATAGTATTTGCTTTTCTAAATCTCTATTTTTACCTACAAATGACTGTACAAGGGGTTATGTCCATTTATGCGTACAGTGCATCTTGATCAGAGAGAGTCCCCTCCCCCAGCATCTACTTTCCAAAGGAGTAAAAAAGAGTATAAGTTCCATAGCTTAGGAATTTGGAGATTCAATTATGCACTCATGTATTGAAATACGTCTGAATTTAATTTTTGAGGAATACATTGACCTTGAAAACATGAAACAAGATAGGTAAAATTCTAGGGGGTACAATAGGGCAAGGCATTGGAGTGACTCTGCTTTTTAAAATAAATTAGCAACTCCCAACTGTTCTGTCCTTAATTAGCAAGTCAGGCTGATCATACAATAGCAGCTTTCCAGGGATGATATGGTTGACAGCCACTGTCCCTCAACACTTAACAAAAACCTAGTTGGGATTTAGTTTTCAAAACTATGTCAGCCAGTGGCTCTCAGTACAACCTCATCAAGATTGTTGCTCAACAAATATTGCATGTTGTTACATGTGGGAGCTAAAAATGTTGACCTTATGACAGTAGAGAATAGAATAGAGAAAATCTGAAAATGTCCTAAATAAATTTTAATCTATAGATATTATGAAACATCTGAAGCAGTTGAGAAACTAAGCCAGGCACCAGTGGCTCATGTCTATAATCTTAGTTACTCAAAAGGCAGAGATTCAGAGGACTGCGGTTCAAAGCCAGCTTGAGCAGAAAAGTCTAAGATATTCCATCTTCAATCAGCAAAAGGCTAGACTGGAGACATAGCTCAAGTGGTAGAGCACCAGCTGAGCAAGCAAGTGCAAACACAAAGGAAGTCCTCAATTCAAACCCCAACATGACCAAAACAAATAAATCAACTCTGTAATAACAGGCCCAGGGAATCTTCTTATGCTCTTTCACAGAGTCATATGCAAATCTGATGCACAGGACATCCACCAATTCCCGAGAAGCACAACCACACTCTCCAGCAAAGGCAGATAGTGTTCTGCTGGTAAAGCACAAGACTTCAAGAAACTGCGAAATCTTACACAATCCATCCGGGAACTCATAAAGTAAATAAATGAATACCATAACGCTAGAATGGGAGCAGAACTGAAGTCGACATGCATTGGTTTTTATATAAATTCCCCAGCAGCATAAAGAAATCAGAAGAACAATGTTTAGAAGCCAGTACAAACGTCCCTCCATAGCTGCACATGGCAGCCCAGGCTTGTGCTGGGGCTGTGTGGGGAATAGCAATGGCTCATTCCTATTCTCCGTGGCTGTGTGGTGGCTCAGGAAGAGGTTGAAGCAAACACCAGCTGCTCTCCAAACATTAAGCTCTTCTTCTCTCTTCCTCTTTCTTCATCTTTTGGGCTTGCTCTCAAAAGCTAGAATTAAGATAATAACACAAAAGGACTCTATCTTGCAAAAAAGCTCAAATGGAAGTCATCCTTACTCTTCAAAAAACAAAAATGAAAACACTATGTGAATAAAAAAATACAAAAGTTAACTTTTCCACCTGAAACCTACTAGGAAGCTGGCTTCCTGAAAGGGTACACGCAGAACATCTGAAAAACAACACAGAAAGGGCCACAGTAAGAGATGCATGCTCACTGGGCACCAACAGCCCATGGTTGTAATCCTAGCTA
>NW_012278962.1:0-1362 GCF_000151885.1 Dipodomys ordii
GCATGCAAGGCAAGCGCTCTACCACTGAGCCACCTTCCCAGCCCCTAATTCCCAAATTTTAAGAATGACTAGCCAATAATATACTTTTTGTAAATCACACTTACAGCTTTCCTCTTATGAAGACAAAATAGCAGACTTCACATGATAAATAATCATAAAATAAATCTGTTAGCTTTTTTTCTTCTTCCACTGATAGCCAATAGGGACCAGGAATCAGAAAAAAGGGGACAAGTATTTGGAAAAAGAGTTTCAAACAAAAAGCCTGTGAAATTACTAGTTTGAGTTTTAACTCAAATGCAACTCCAATGATTTATGAAATGAATCTGCAATTTCACCCTATGACTGTTTTATCATACTTCTTATTTACGAATAATCTAATTACTTATAAGTCACCTGAAAATAGGCACACATTCATACTCTATTTCCTCTTACTAATGTCAACCTCCTTCCATCTAGCCAAATCAAGTCAACAGTCTAAGACCAGAGAGAGGAAGAAAATGCAGAAATTTCACAACTATTTCTCACAATCACATCAGTACTTTTAGAACTGACAAACATTAAGTACTATGCACTATCTTTCCAAAATCTTAAAGTGTCAAATTAGGTAGACTTTAAAACTTCAAATTAAAAAAAAAAAGTCTGAGCTAAATTCTAAAGTTGAGCTGTGCATGGCAACTGAAGCATGTAATCCTACCTACTTTGGAGTCAGAGATCAAGGTTCAAGGCCATTGGGCATAAAAATTCCCAAGACCAGTACAGTGACCAGCTTCTTATCCCAGCTTCAGAGGAAGAACAATGGCTGAGTGCAGTGGTGGTATACACCTGTCAACCTTAATGAGACAAGGAAACACAGTAGGGGGATCAAAGCCCACGGCAAGCTGGGCATAAAGGCAGGTCCTAACTTGAAAATATCCAGTGCAAAAAGGGAGTGCCTAGCGTGCCTAGCAGCCACGAACCTCTGTATTTAATCCCCAATACCACCAAAACTATGAAAGATTAAAATACAATGAAATTGAAAATTTATCAAAGAGGCCAAACTGGCTAAGTATTTCAAAACATGAACAAGCTAAGCTATGAGAAAGAAAATATAACATAAAATGAAAAATAAACCACACAAAAATACAATTTTATGATTTGGCTGAAAACACTTTTCAAAATCTTAGAAACATATAAAAATTCATAATAAGGGCTGGGAAGGTGGCTCAGTGGTAGAGCGCTTGCCTTGCATGCTCAAGGCCCTGGGTTCGATTCCTCAGCACCACATAAGCAAAATGAAAAAAGCCGGAAGTGGCGCTGTGGCTCAAGTGGTAGAGTGCTAGCCTTGAGCTGAAGAGCTAAGGGACAGCGCCCAGGCCCAGAGTT
>NW_012278963.1:0-1230 GCF_000151885.1 Dipodomys ordii
CCTCCTCCCCTCCTCTCCTCCTACTCCCCCTCCTCTTCCTCCCCTCCTCTCCTCCTACTCCCCCTCCTCTTCCTCCTCTGCTCTTCCTCTACCTCCTCCCCTTCTCCATCTCCCTCTTCCTCCTCCCCTCCTCCCCTGCTCCTCTCCCCTTCCTCTTCCATCTCCCCCTCTCCTCCCTCTCCCTCCCTTTCCCCCTCCCTTTCTCCACTTCCCCCTCTCCCTCCCCTCCTCCTCCCCTCCTCCACCTCCCACAACCCTCCTCCCTTCCTTCTCCCTCCCTTCCTCCACTTCCCCCCTCCCTTCTCCTCCGCTCTTCCTCTACTCTCCCCCTCTCCCTTCCCCTCCTCTCCTCCTCCTCCTCCTCCCCCTCATCCTCTTCCCTTCCTCCTCTTTCCCCTCCCTTCCTCTACCCTTCCTCCACCTCTACCCTTCCTCCACCTCTTCCTCTTCCTCCTCCTCTGCTGTTAGGAGACGCAGCAGTGTGTGTACATACTGCATACTGGATACCAGTGCTGCTTGGTGAGGATTTGAGAAACATACACTTGTTTCCTACTTATGTGTGAACTTGAGTGAAGCCAAAGCTGAGCAGATTGCTCCCTGATGGTGGTTAGCGGGGCACCTCAGCGGGGAGGCTAAACACGCTCGTGCAGGTCACCAACCCAGGAGCTGAGCGTCGAGCAGATTCACCGCGCTAGCACGGACTCTTTGTAAAGAGAGACCGGGTAGGATGTGGTTGGAGGCATCAGACTGGACCATAGGAAGAGCTGGGGCTCAAGTGGTGGAGCACCAGCCTTGAGCAAGAGGAGCTCAGGGACAGCGCCACACCGTGAGTTCTTGAGTTCAAGCCCAGGGACTGGCAAAAAAAGAAAAACACAAAAGGAGTGGGAGTGCTGACACACGAAGATTTAAGCCGTATGGGTGCGAGTGTAGACACAGTTATTCCTATCATAGAACAAGGCAGGGACCCTCCGTTCCTGTACCTCCCACCCCCCCCCCCCCCCCCGCCAACCCACCCGAACGGCCGCTGGGGGTTTTTTGGGGGGGGGTGGGGGGGGGGGGGGGGGGGGGCAGGGGGCAACCTCACCTGGCAGGAGACAGCAAGAACTCACTTTCTGTAGCCAAAAACAGCATTCTACTAAGCTACCGCCTTTCATAATCATCCCCTCATGGAAGAGACCATTGGAGGAAGGAGTATCTCTAAAATGCCCACCTCTGCTTCAGCATGTCCGC
>NW_012278964.1:0-1022 GCF_000151885.1 Dipodomys ordii
CAAAGAAAGAGGCTACAATGCTTGATAAGAAATGTACTCATTATCTTGCCCATGTAATTGTAACCCCTCTGTACAGTATTTTCACAATAAAAAAAGAATTGTTTTGTTTCTTAGGTTTACTGTGATATTCAAATGGGATAATAATTTTATTCATGCTCTATAAATCTCATACTAGGACACATTAGCTTCATAAAATTATTTACTAGTCTCTATTGTCAGCATTATTTATTCCTAATTGTCATTCAAGAAATGCCATTTTTCTGAAACTTCTCTAAACAACTGTATGACATCCTCTACCTTCCTTAAAGAACAATTTTTTCCTTTGTGATCCTGTTACTTGAGGAATATTGATAATTTTTTTATTAGTTTTAATAGCTAAGACTTATAACTGACAACATTAATCCATTGTTTTATCATTATTTTTTAATAACTGTCCACCCTCACTAAACAAAAATTGATCTTTAGCTCTTAGAGACAAATTTGATTTATTATGGGACTCCAGTCCAGTGCTTCTTATATACCAATGTTTGATGAATGACAAAATCAACTATAACATGCTGTACACATGTAAGAAACTGTTGTTAGTGCCAGTGGCTCATAAGTAACCCTGGTTACTTAGGAGGCTGAAATTAGAGGATCCCATCCTGAAACCAACATGGGAAGAAAACTTTATGAGGCTCATCTCCAAATAAATAGTAAGAAAATGGTCTGCATTGCAACAATGATACTCACTTTACAACTTTGGCAGGGGGATGTGGGATGGGGGGAAGAAGTGGGGGAGGTGTAGGAGGGCAGGGATAGTAGGAAAAAAGAGGGGATAACAATGTTCAGCAAGAAATGTACTCATTACCTTACTCATGAAACTGTAACCCCTATGCATAGCATCTTTACAATAAAACAAAATTTAAAGATGAAGTTTAAAAAAAGATTCTGGTCTGTAGGTGTGGCTCAGGTGATAGAATGTAAGTAAGCAAGGTTAAATAAGAAGACCTATGTTTCTTTGTGCCTGGCTTCACTTAATA
>NW_012278965.1:0-1319 GCF_000151885.1 Dipodomys ordii
GGGGGGGGGGGGGGGAGGGTCTGGCTCACACCTGAAGCAAGACCTTTACACACTGTGGTTGGCAGGAGATGGTGGCCAGGTGCAGGGCGGTGCTTCCTGGAAAGAGAAAGAGGGAGTGAGGGGGTTGGGGGGGGAGCGGGCCCATGCATGCCCCGTGACTCACCCGGGAGGGAAAGGGAGAGATGCACAGTAATCAGAGATTACAGAGAGAAGCTCTGAGACACATAGGGCCAGAAATTCCTGTTCCCCAAGCATCAGGGACTCCAGGGCAGAGGAGAGGGTGAGGGTGGGGTGTGCCCAGCTTACAGGTAGGGAAACCTGTGGAGGGATACTAGGCAGGACTTACTGAGGATGGAGATGAGGGGCTACCATTGGAATAGGTCGCAGGGCCCCGTCCTGACCCCCAGCAGAGGTCAGTACTGTCCAACTCACCATCCTCGTTTCTGCTGTTGATGTCCGCCCCATTTGCGAGTAATACCGTCAGACACTCAGTCAGCCCCTTAGAGGCTGCCAGATGGAAGCTGTCAGAATCAAAGCAAAGACACCTACGGATGAAGGAAGCAGGGCAGGAGACCCTCCCCTCTTCTTTTCCTGTCTATTTTCCCCGTAGTTATTCCCATCTATGCTTTGTTTTTCTGTTGGAGACAAGGTCTTATTAAATAGTCCAGACTGGCCTCAAATTTTTCCAGTCTTTTCACTTAGCTTTTGGAGTGCTGGAATTACAGGCATGCAGTGCCACAGCCAATAAAGGGGAGAATGTGTGTGTGCTAGATATGAACTCACATGTGTTAGGCAGAAGTTCTAGTGGGGAGTTTTGTTATTTGTTTGTGTTCTTGCTTTATTTATTATTTATTTATTTTTTCCAGTACTGGGGCTTGAACTCAGATTCTCATGCTCTTGCTTAGTTTTCTCCACTCAAAGCTGGCACTCTACCCTTTGAGCCACAGCTCCATTTGCAGCTTTTTGCTGGTTAAAGAGTCTTACAGACTTTTCTGCTCCCATTGGCTTTGAACCTTTATCCTCAGATCTCAGCCTCCTAAGGAGCTAGGATTACAGGTATGAGCCACCAGTGCCCAGCAATAGAGAATATTTAATAAGCATTGCTTGCTAGCCGGGCGCCGGTGGCTCACGCCTGTAATCCTAGCTACTCAGGAGGCTGAGATCTGAGGATTGCGGTTCAAAGCCAGCCGGAGCAGGAAAGACTGTGAGACTCCTATCTCCAATTACCCACCAGAAAACCAGAAGTGGTGCTGTGGCTCAAGTGGTAGAGCACTCGCCTTGAGCTGAAGAGCTGAGGGACAGCGCCCAGGCCCAGAGTT
>NW_012278966.1:0-2071 GCF_000151885.1 Dipodomys ordii
GCCAGAAGTGGTGCTGTGGCTCAAGTGGTAGAGCACTAGCCTTGAGCTGAAGAGCTGAGGGACAGCGCCCAGGCCCAGAGTTCAGGCCCACGACCAGACCATATTCAAGGAACTTTGCACCCACATTCTATATGATTTTTGTCCCATTTTTTGGTGAATGACAAATAAGAGAGTAGAGGAATAACATGTATGTTTTGGACAATTGCCTGATATGCTTGTTGGCTCTTGGATTTAAATGTATACTCTCCTTGGGTATTTTGGACACCATAGAACAGAACTCAGATTTCTTTAGATGCAGTCACTGCATTCTTTGCATGAGGAAACAACACTGTGTCTCTCTTTAATTATGCTGAGCCAACTATGTGAGACTCATACAGATACAATGCAATTTTATTTTGCCAAGGGCCTTTCATCTCAAGCTGCATCCCTGGAATTCAAGTTAAATAATAAATAATACAGCACCAGGTGGATGGGAGTGGAGAGGAGGGGACCTGAGCCACCAAAACAAAGGAGGAAAGCTCTGACAATGGAGAACCTAGAATCAGATTGCAGGGAACCTCTACCTCTGCCTCCAGCTGTGACTGCTAGGGGACATTTCAGAAAGGACTGGAATGGGGATGTGGTTCAACCAATGGCTTCAACAATGCTTCTGATTTCATGGTGATGACATTACTGTGTTTGTCCTGCCACTCTGGAGCAGGCTTTCCACTTAGAAGGACATGTCTCAACAGACAACACCCCGTAGCAATAAGGGAGTTCTGATGGGCACTAAAGAGTATAGAATGTGGCAGAGCGAGAGAGGAAGGGAGAAGCTTAAAGTTGCAATACTGAGAATAAACATTTTTCTGGTAGAGAGAAGTATTAGAGACTATTTATTTGTTTGTTTATTCACTTATTGTGCTGATACTGGAGTTTGAACTCAGGGCCTCACATTCTCCCTTGGATTTTTTGATCAAGGCTGGCACTCTACCACTTCATCCACAACCTCCACTTCTGGAGGTTTGGTGGTTCATTGGAAATGAGTCTCTCGGATTTGTCTGCCCAGACTAGCTTCGAACCTTGACCCTCAGATCTCAGCCTCCTGAGCAGTTAGGATTACAAGTGTGAGCCATCAGAGCCTGACTGAACATTTATTGATACTTACTTTGTACAGGGCATTACCGTAAGTCCATCGTGGGCTCTACTTCAGGAAGTTAGCAATATATGACCAAAGGGCCAAATCGACCAGAAATCTATGTTTATAGAACACAAGGACCAAGAAAATTGAAAATGCTTTCTGTTATGGGATTCTGCTGAGCCCTGCTCTGGTTTAAGCATGGAACACATGCAATAGGTTATATGATTATTTATAGTCTCAATTTGATCATTTAGACACTGGGTCTTGGGCGGAATAAGTGCTGATATGACATAGTCCATCAGTTGCCTTCTATCTGGAGACAGAAACTCACATGCTTCAGGAGTTGAGAGTAGAAGTCAGGATTTTTGACCCAGGAGATCAGAACTAAAACAGAGGGTAGGTGTTCTCAGCAAGGTGAAACACATTGCTTTGTCGCCAGTGCAGCAGTAACCATGGGAGTGTAGATGTCTCTTTGGTGCACCAATTTCCTTTCCTTTGGATGTATAAGAAGTACAAAAAGTGATAAATGGGGCCAAGGTCAATGGTGCACACCTGTAATCCCAGCTACTCAGAAAGATTGTGATTCAAGGTCAGGCTAGGCAAAAAGTTAGCAAGACTCTTTGTCAGTCAACAACTGGCCGTGGTGGTATGCTAATGATTCCAGTTTATGTCGGAGAAATAGGGCAGGAGGACCCAGATCAGAGGTGGGTCCTAATTGGGCAAAACCAAAACCACAAGACCCTATTCAAAAATGACTAAAGCCAATATGCTCAAGTAATAGAGCACTAACAGTTGCAAGGCTTTAAGTTCAAGCCTCATTACTGTCAAAAAGATGAAAGAAACAGAGAGATGAGAGAAGGAGAGGAGAGAGGGAAGAAAGAGAAGGAGGGAGGGAGGAAAGAAGGAAAGAAAGAGGAAGGAAGGAAGGAAGGAAGGAAGGAAGGAAGGAAGGAA
>NW_012278967.1:0-2331 GCF_000151885.1 Dipodomys ordii
CTTGATCCATTCATCTACCTAGGGGCATCTGGGTTGGTTCCATATCTTAGCTCTGGTAAATAATGCTGCAATAAACAGTTGTGCTGGTAGTTTTAGTATGGCCTCGTTTGTGATCATTTGGGCAAATGCCCAAAAATGGAATTGCTGGGTTATAGGAGAGCTCCATACTATTTTCCAAAGTAGTTTAACAAGTTTACATTCCCACCAACAAAGCAGTAGGGTTTTCTTTTGGCAATGTCCCCTCCAGCATCTATTGTTAGTAGATTTCTTGATTATAGCCATTCTAACTGGGGTGAGGAGGTATCTCAATGTTGCTTTGATTTGCATTTTTTTATGGCTAAAGAAGTTGAGCATTTCTTCATGTGTCTATTGGCCATTTTAATTCCTCTTCAGAGAAGTTTCTCTGTAAATCTTTAGTCCACTTATTTATTTGACAGTTGTTTCTTTGAGGATTTGTTATTGAGGGATTTAAGTTTTTGAGTTCTATGTATATTTTAGATATGAGATCCTTGTCCATTGTATGGTGAAGATCTTCTCCCAATCCGTGTGCTTTTTGTTGATCTTGCTAGCTATGTCCTTTGCCATGCAGAAGCTCTGCAATTTCATGCAATGCCATTTGTCCAACCTTTCTTGGATTTGTTGTGTTTCTGGGTCTCTATTAAGAAAATTTTGGCCTATGCCAACATGCCCTAGAGTTTCTCCTATTCCTTCCTGTAGAGTGTTTGCTTTAGCTTCGAGGTCTTTGATCCATTTGGAGTTGATTCTGGTGCAGTGTTATGTATAAGGATCTAGCTTTAGTTTTCTACAGGTGTTTAACCAATTTTTCCAGCACTATTTACTGAAGAGGTTGTCTTTCTTCCATTCTATTTTTTTAGCTCCCTTATCGAAGATTAGGTGGCTATAGGTCTGTGGGTTCATTTCTGGGTTTTCAATTCTATTCCATTGGTCCTTAGGTCTGTTCTTGTGCCAGTACCAAGCTGTTTTGATTACTATGGCTTTGTAGTAGTTTGAAATTTGGTATTGATATTCCTCGAGCACTGTTCTTTCTGCTCAAGATTGTTTTTGCTATTTGTGGTCTTTTATTGTTCCATATGAAATTTTGGGTTGCTTCTTCTATTTCATTGAAGGACAAGGTTGGGATATTGATGGGTATTGCATTGAATTTGTAGATAGCCTTTGGCATTATTGCCATTTTCACAATGTTAATCTTTCCAATTCAGCAGCATGGAAGTTTTTCCACTTTCTTAGTTCTCCATTAATTTCCTTTTTCAGGCTTTTAAAGTTTGCATCATAGAGGTCCTTCACTTCTTTATTTTAATTAATTCCTAGGTATTTTATTTTGTTTTTTGTGGGGCTATTACTAATGGAGTTACTTTCCTGATTTCAGCCTTGCTCTTCTCATTATTGGCATACAGAAAAACCATTGATTCTTTTAGGGTTAATTTTACACCCTGCTACTTTGCCAAAGTTTCAGATCAGCTTGAGTAACTTGGAAGTGGAGTCCATGGGATTCTTTAAATACAAGATCATGTCATCTGCAAAGAGGGGGAATTTTAGTTTAACATTCCCTATTTGGATCCGCTTTATGTTTGCATCTTGTCTTATTGCTGTAGCTAGGCATTCTAATACTAAATTGAAGAGAAGTTGAGAGAGTATCTTGTTCCTAAATTTAGAGGAAATGGCTTTAGCTTTTCACCATTAAGTATAATGTTGGCTGTAGGTTTGTCATAAACAGTCTTTATTATATTGAGGAATGTTCCATGGATTCCTAGTTTTTCCATAGCTTTTGTCATAAAGAAGTGTTGGATCTTACCAAATGCTTTTTCTGCATCTCTTGAGATAATCATGTGGTTCTTATCCTTGCTCTTGTTGATGTGATGAATTATATTAATTGCTTTGTGTATATTGAACCAGCTTTGCATCCCTGAAATGAATCCTGTTTGATCCTGGTGTATGATTTATTTGATGAGTTGTTGAAGTCAATTGGCCAAAATTTTGTTGAGAAGTTTTGCATAAATGATCATCAAAGAAATGGGTCTATAATAGTTCTCTCTTTCTTTGATGAGTCCCTGCCTGGTTTTGGGATGAGGGTTATGATGGCTTCACAGAAAGAGTTTGATAGTGAACTTTCATTTTCAATTTCATTGGCTATTTGGAGGAGTACTGGTGTGAGTTCTGCTTTTAAATCCTTGTACATTGGGCTGGGAAAGTGGCTCAGTGGTAGAGCGCTTGCCTTGCATGCTCAAAGCCCTGGGTTCGATTCCTCAGCACCACATAAGCAAAAAGAAAAAAGCCGGAAGTGGCACTGTGGCTCAAGTGGTAGAGTGCTAG
>NW_012278968.1:0-1537 GCF_000151885.1 Dipodomys ordii
GATTCCTCAGCACTACATAAGCAAAAAGAAAAAAGCCGGAAGTGGTGCTGTGGCTCAAGTGGTAGAGTGCTAGCCTTGAGCTGAAGAGCTGAGGGACAGCACCCAGGCCCAGAATTCAGGCCCCATGACCGGACCCAAAACAAAAACAAAAACAACAACAACAATACCCTGTCTCAAAAATGACTTGTATAAAAAGGAGTTGGAGGATTGGCTCACCAGTAGAGTGCCTGACTTGCAAACATGAAGTCCTGAGATCAAATTCCTGTACTGTCCCCCCCACAAAAAAACCAAAAGATTTGCCTGTTTGTGGATAGTTCACTGGCAGTGAGGGTCAGTTGGTGTTGCAATTAATTATGGCTGTCACTCTTCCAGTATGCAGTCCTCAGAAGCTTGGTTGTCATGCCTGGACAAGAAGACATTTATGTATCTACTTTGTAAGATAGATGGCTATGTAAATTTTTTCTGTTTTTGGTTTGCTGAGTCAAGGGCATTTTTGAGAGTGAAATTTGGTAACTTTTGATCATCTCCTGACCTTGTTCAGTTAACACCAGTCTGTTAAATGTAATCCTTTTAATAAAAAAATCTTTGAAAGCTTGTGATTTCCTGTTTAATTCTCTAAAGTCTATAGGCAAATAGGTAGTTAGAAAGGAAAATTACTGAGAATTTTCATTTGTTCATTCTTTCATTTATTTCCCTAATATTTATTGAACTTTCATGAGTTAGTGTCTGATTTGAGTGCTGGCTGTACACAAATAAATAAAACGAACATCTCTGACCTGTGCAGTTTTCATTCTGTTGAGGGCAGGAGCAAGAGAGTAACCCAAATACAGAAGTAAATTATGCAGCATGCTAGAAGTAAGTGCTTTGGGTGAAAGAAAATGTGAGACAGGGTGGTTGAGGTGACTTTATGGTGAAAGAGACCTAAGCAAAGACTGAAAAGGCAGTAGGAGAAGTTACTTATGTAAATGACTGAGGTAAAGACTCAAGGAAAGGCATTACCCATTGCTAAGGTCTTGGCATTGGAACATGTTTGGATATGTTCAAAGATTTACCAGAGACCAGTGGGATGGGATGGAGTGAGCTGGGAGGAGTGGGGTCAGAAATGAGATTAGAAAGATGCAATCTGAGAGTCGTGATTTCAGCAGACATCTCATACTGTGTTCTTCAAACTATTTATTTATTGTACTGAGGCTTGAACTCACAGCCTCATGCTTTTGCTTAGCTTTTCTCACTCATGGCTAGCCCTCTACCACTTGAGCCATAATACCACTTCCAAAACTCTTTTTAATGTTAAAGATTGTGCTAGGAATATTGCACTGCTGTGTATAGCTTGCATTTCATTGGTGATCTATTTTGTATTGGTTAATACATTTTCTATATTATTAGCTGATTTTTTTACTTGTTAAAGTGGTTTTTTTTTTTTTTTTTGGGGTCTGGTCATGGGCCTGAACTCTGGGCCTGGGCGCTGTCCCTCAGCTCTTCAGCTCAAGGCTAGCGCTCTACCACTTGAGCCACAGCGCCACTTCCAGCTTTTTTC
>NW_012278969.1:0-1168 GCF_000151885.1 Dipodomys ordii
GCGCCACTTCTGGCTTTTTTTCTTTTTGCTTATGTGGTGCTGAGGAATCAAACCCAGGGCCTCAGGCATGCAAGGCAAGCGCTCTACCACTGAGCTACCTTCCCAGCCCCAGTCAGTAGTTTTTAATATAACAATGTTTTTGCTAAAAATTCCTTCATCAAAGGGTGTAGTGGTACTGGGAGCCTAACTACATGTATTCTATGGATGCTATTTTTTGGGGGAAAAAAAACCCAGTTGATATAGCGAAGTAGGTTTTATGAAGACATGACAACAAGCAAAGATTTAAGTGAAATACACATTTTATATGGTTTTGTATCCACCTATATAATGTGTACATGTCTCCTAGAGAGTTTGAAAAACTAGAAATGAGAAGGTGAAATCACCCACCAAACCCTTTTTTTCCGTGTATTTCATGTTTATATTTTGTTTGGAGTATGTCACCATAATGTGTGTGCAGTTTTATAGTCTTACCTTCTGTGGTCATTTTATGAATTATGGTCATTGTTCAAAAAGATTTCAAATAGGGAAGAGCAAATACGAAGAAGGAGCGATGGCGTGTCCTCAGCACTGACCGCAACCTTCATTAACCATTTGCAGGCTGGGTGCGGTGGCGCCCGCCTGTCGTGCCAGTACGTGGGAGGCTGAGGCAGGAGGATACTGAGTTCCAGCCAGCGTGGGCTACCTAGTAAGACCCTGACCCTACTCTCCCCAAACCAAAACAACAGGAAACTTGGTGTATCTGTGTACATGCAAGTTCACTGACTTGCTTCCCTAATTGAGATCACTTCTAGACATGTTGATGGGCTCCATTTTCTTGTGACAGTTGAACAAACATCTCACTAATGTCAAGTATTCTTCTTTTGTGCCATGACTGGGGCCTTTTGCTTTTGCCAAGCTCTTTTGCTTAAGGCCTGGGTCAGACTTCCACTTACAACGTTTTGCTGGTTCATTGGGTATAAGAATCTGTTGGATTTATTTGCCCAGGCTGGATTCGAACTGGAATCCTCCCATCTCAGCCTCTTGAGTAGTTAGGGTTACAGGTGTAAACACCAGCACCTGGTTGCCCTGTTGTGTTTTTTTTTTTTTTTTTTGGGTCCGGTCATGGGGCCTGAACTCTGGGCCTGGGCGCTGTCCCTCAGCTCTTCAGCTCAAGGCTAGTGCTCTACCA
>NW_012278970.1:0-950 GCF_000151885.1 Dipodomys ordii
TCATAACGGAATCGTGGGTAGGATGCTCGGATCCATAGAAAGACTGAGGATAGGATAAGAGTTTTAATGGCGAAGTTACATGAAGATAGTTCTGGTGTTAGGGGATTATATGTGGGTCCAAAGAATAGTATAGTAGTTAGGGCGTTTATGAGGATAATGTTTATGTATTCGGCTATAAAAAATAGGGCAAATAGTCCTCCTGCATATTCTACGTTGAACCCTGAAACTAGTTCTGATTCGCCTTCAGTAAGGTCAAAGGGGGCTCGGTTTGTTTCTGCTAAAGTTGAGATGAATCATATTATAGCTAGTGGTCATGCTGGTAAGATTATTCATATTTGTTCTTGGGATGTTGATAAGGATGATATAGAGAATGAGCCACTAATTAATATAATTGATAGGAGAATGATAGCTAGGCATACTTCGTAGGAGATGGTCTGCGCTATAGCTCGGAGTGAGCCAAATAGTGAATATTTTGAATTAGATGCTCAGCCTGATCATAGAATTGAGTAAACCGATATACTGGAGATTGCTAGGATAAATAAGAATCCTATGAATATTTTGATTAGTGGTTGAGATAGTGTAAGTGGGATTCATAGAGAAAGGGCTAGAGCTAGAGCGAGGGTGGGGGCGATTGCGAATAGAAAGATGGAAGAGGTTGCAGGTCGTATTGGTTCTTTGATGAAAAGTTTTAGTGCATCGGCAAATGGCTGGAGGATTCCGTATGGGCCTACTACGTTGGGCCCTTTGCGTAATTGCATATAGCCTAGGATTTTTTGTTCTACTAATGTTAGGAAAGCTATGGCTAGGAGAATGGGTACTATAAGTGTTAGGAAATTAATAATAAACATTGTGTTAAGAAGAGGAGTTGAACCTCTGGTTGTAAGGTCTTAAATCTTATGCAATTACCTGGCTCTGCCATCTTAACAATCCCTAATATCGGGATGTAAATT
>NW_012278971.1:0-1603 GCF_000151885.1 Dipodomys ordii
GGAGGAGAAGGAGGAGGAAGGAGGAGGAGGAGGAGGTGGAGGAGGAGGAGGAGGTGGTGGTGGAGAAAAAAGAGGAGAAGGAGAAAAAAGAGGAGGAGGAAAAGAAAGAAGGAGGAGGGAATGAAAGAAGAGGAGGAGGAATTTGGAGAACTGTTACTGTAACCAACTTGTGGAGAAGATTCTTATCTCTCCTTCCTGGATTCTGATTTATTTAAGTAAATTTTGGTTCCATAACAAATGCAAATGTCACATCAGTGACCTAGGCCTATAATCCTAGCTAAGCAGGAAACTGAGACCTGAGGGGTCATAGTTCAAAGCCAGCCTAAGCAGAGAAGTCAGGGAGATTTTTATCTCAAAATAAGCACCAAAAAAACTGGAGGTGGAGCTGTGGTTCAAGTGGTAGAGAACCAGGCTTGAACACAATAGCTCAGGAAAGAACCCACGACTAGCACCAATCAATCCATCAATCAATATGAAAAAAGAAAAAGGAAAGTGATGACATTGATCAAGATGCATTAGCTTCACAAATTGACATTTTTTAATTGAAACCCCTTTGTACAACTACCTAAGGATAAAAGAAACAGATGAATTAGCAAATGATAAAATAATCAGAGTAAAAATTATTGGAAAGAAATTGACTAATACAGAACCCTGTGCTGATGATATGCTAAGGTAGTAAAAAGAAAAAAAAAAAAAAAGAGGGAGAGAGTTCTTTAAGACTAAACTCATAAATTCAGCACTGAATTATAGTATTTATGAGCAGTTTTTGTTGTTGTTGTTGTTGTTGGTCAGTCATCGGGGCTGAACTCTGGGCCTGGGCGCTGTCCCTCAGCTCTTCAGCTCAAGGCTAGCGCTCTACCACTTGAGCCACAGCTCCACTTCTGGCTTTTTTCTGCTTATGTGTTGTTGAGAAATCAAACCCAGGGATTCATGCATGTGAGGCAAGCACTCTACCACTGATCCACTTTCCAAGCCCTAAGAGCAGTTTTTAAAAGACTGCAATGAAATTCACGTTTAAAGTGATTCGGATAACACAATAAATCAATTATTTCCATTTATTCCATTTTACCGATTCCAAAAAACCCCTAGTAAGTTGCAGTGGAAATATTTATTTTAATATTATTTTTTAAAAACACTGCGACAAACTGATTACTGGAATGAAATTGAGTCTCTAATACCTGGGCTGTGAACAAGCTGCTTGCTGACAATAGTTGTGAATGAAAGGTGATTTCCAGTTGTTGCTACCATGGAGGTCTTCCATTCCCCTAATTTACATTCAGTTTAATGACATTATCTACATTTTAATAATACAACATGAGAAAATGTGTATCACTTCAACATTGGTCATATCTAATCAGAACCAAATGGAATACACAGCTCCAAAGCCTCCAGCCTCACAAGTGACACAGTACAATGCCTAAACTCCAAGCAAACTTTAAGGGAATGGGTGTTAATAAAACAATTCCTTTAGGTCTGGGAAGGTGGCTCAGTGGTAGAGCGCTTGCCTTGAGCACCACATAAGCAAAAAGAAAAAAGCCGGAAGTGGCGCTGTGGCTCAAGTGGTAGAGCGCTAGCCTTGAGCTGAAGAGCTGAGGGACAGCGC
>NW_012278972.1:0-1036 GCF_000151885.1 Dipodomys ordii
CTCAAGTGGTAGAGCACTAGCCTTGAGCTGAAGAGCTGAGGGACAGCGCCCAGGCCCAGAGTTCAGGCCCCACGACCGGACCCAAAAAAAAAAAAGAAAAGAAAAAAAATTTAAGTATAATCAAAAAGAAGACTTCCAAGCTGGGCACTAGTGGCACAGGGCTGTACTTCTAGTTATACAGAAGGCTGAGATTTAAGGATTGCAGGCAGGAAAGTCTGTGAAATTCTTTATCTTCAATTAACTACTAAAAAGCCAGAAATGGAGCTGGAGCTTAAAATGGAAGAGTGCTAACCTTGAGCACAAAAGCTCAGGGACACCATCCAGGCCTGGAGTCCAAGTCCCAGAACTGGCACAAATAAATAATTTTTTAAAAGAAAGAAAACTTCCAAATGGTTGCTTATCTTCCCAACACATTTCCTATTTGGGACTTCCTAAGTAACCATAAAATAAGGTGGACACCAGGTACTGGTGGTTCACACTTGTAATCCTAGCTCCTCAGGAGGCTGAGATGTGAGGATCACAGTTCAAAGCCAACTAGGACAGGAAAGTCCATGAGATTCTTATCTCCAAAAACCACCAGAAAACTGGAGCTGTGTCTCAAAGTGGTAGAGTGCTAGCCTTGAGGAAAAGAGCTCAGGGGCATCACCCAGCCTCATGACTAACAGAAACCAACAAACCAACAAAAAAACTAAGGTAGGTACTGATGACTTGTACCTATAATTATAGTTATTCAGGGGGCTGAAATTTAGAAGTTCAAAGCCAGTGTAGTAGAAAAGTCCAACCAGCTTATAACCACAGCCACTCAGTAGACAGAGATCGGATTTTGCCTTTTGTTTTTGTGCCAGTGTTGGGGCCTACACACAGGGCCTCACTCGAGGCTTACATTCTACAACACCTCCAGTTTCAACTTTTTACTGGTTAATTGGAGATAAGAGTCTTCTGGGCCGGGCGCTGGTGGCTCACGCCTGTAATCCTAGCTACTCAGGAGGCTGAGATCTGAGGATCCCGGTTCAAAGCCAGCCCGGGCAGGAGAGAC
>NW_012278973.1:0-1604 GCF_000151885.1 Dipodomys ordii
AAGAAATGTACGCATTATCCTGCCCATGTAATTGTAACCCCTCTGTACAGTATGTTCACAAATAAAATTAAATTAAATTTTAAAAAAAAGGATTTCATTATAAAGGTTGGTAAAGAAGTGGTTGTTGGAAAAGGAGACACACTGGAAAAGGGACATGTGTAGCACCTACAATAATCTGGAAGGAATCACATTTAAGGACCCAGGAAGATGATGGATAAATTGACCTTGGTGGGGGGAGGGGGGAGAGAGAGAACCCAAATACTATTTATTGCTCCAAGGGAGAAGTATCTGAGACTATTTGAGGATAAGCAAGTATTTGGTGACATTTATACTAGCAGAGCCTGTCTAATTAAAATACTGAATCATCCTAACCACGTAACAGGTGAATCAGCACAGCACTGAGACCTCCAGCTAAAGGCAGATGAAAAAGTGGGGGGAAAAATAATGAGAAATAAGCCATTATGGAAGAAAACAGTCCCACCAAAGATGAATGATCTATGATTGTGGAGGACAATCGGTAAATAAGGGTGGGGGGAGGGGGGGGACAAGTACAGGGATAAGTACAGATGAGCACAGAGATACAAGCAAATTGGGAAGAAGAGAAAAAAACAAATACCACAAAGTTCCCACTGGGTAGGAGAGGGAGACAAAGAGGAAAGGAAACAAATCTTAAGTTACTATTGGCTGACTTTGTTTTCCTATAGGTAAAGACAAATGCATGTCATCATGTGTCTATTAAGTCTTGCCTACTCCCTAGGACCAACGGTTATTCCACCTTAGATGGGCAATTCATACTCTAGACATCACGGATTAATGTTGGTGTCATTAAATGTTCTGCAGATAGTAGTATATTACAGGTTTTCCAGATAAGATGCCTTAAGGAATTGCTGTGTTTTCTTTTACAGACATCAGCACTAGATGAGCTAGTGGTAAAAGTGAAGCTAGAGCAGCAATACTATGAATTTTACAGTACAGCTGATATACCTTCCAAATCGATGACAAATTTTTCAAATCATTTCTTTCAGGAAGAAATGCATAACTTCAGAAATCCTAGCTAAGAAAAACATATACTTATTATTATGTTAAAGGTAACTTTAAAAAAAAAACAGAGAAAACGAATTAAAGGGAAAATACAGACATTGGGAGAGACTGGGAAAAAAGAAATTGGGTGACAGAAATTGAGACAGGAAGGGCAATAGGAATCATGCTAGGTTGTTACGGATCTATTTTTAAAGGCATTCAAAAGAAAAAGAAAAATTTTTAAAGGATATGTAGTCTGGAATTATACATATCACAAAATATACAAAGCAAGAGCTACTAAAAATGATATAAAATTGCAAAATGTTAAGAACAAAGCTGGACCAAAGTTTCATACCATCAGAATTGACAATAACTTTCTAGACATGAATGCAGAAGCAGCCAAAGAAGAAATAGAACAGATTACATTTAAAAAAAAATTTTTTCATGTATGTGACGTGTCTGAGGATGTGGCTTAGTGGTAGACTGCTTGCCTTGGAACAATTCCATGGTACCATGTAAACAGAAAGCAAAGAAAGGAAAGGAGGAACGAAGGAAGAGGGAGAGAGGGAGAGAGGGAGGAAGGG
>NW_012278974.1:0-1780 GCF_000151885.1 Dipodomys ordii
GAGGAGGAGGAGGAGGAGGAGGAGGAGGAGGAGGAGAAAGGGATGTCTAGAGTTTGGAAGAATGATAAAGCATTATAAGAACCCTAAAAGAGGTAATGAATGGAACACAGGAAAAAAAATGGAACTCTGTCCTCTTAAACCTATGGGTGCTGAACACTTCAGAGCATCCTGAAACTGTAGTAAAGATGAGAAGCTCAAGCTTACTTCTTTAGTTACCTCTTTAAACTGTGGAGGAAAAAACTTGACATCATCCACCCAAAGGGAGGTGTAATTAATAGAAAAAAAATCACACTTGTTCAGTAACAGTTTCCAGAATTGTGCTTGGGTTTTCAAAATATGTGTTCTATGTGTTAATAGTGCCCCACAGAGTAGAAGCTGAATAAGGCAGGGTGAATGACATCTTATCCAAAACAGCTTTAAAGTAAGATTCTGTCAGTGACTACTTACATTCAGATCGGATCCCAGGAAATCATATTCCATCATTTATTCATCCATTCACTTATTCATGGTCTGATTAATTCACTCTTGTAGGCAAAAACACCATGGATGTGCCTTAGGGACCTTCTACTGCTAGAGCTGTATCAGGACCCTCACCCCATCATCACCATGGTCTCCATTCAAGACAGGCACCCCAGCCCTGGATCACAAAAGAGGCCTTGAAAGGCAATGAGAACTGGGTCTTCTAAGATGCACACTCACATTGAGAGGATCATAACAAACATCAATTAGCGCATCTCAGCCATCCTAAGCAGGCCTATGCAGTGTGTCACTATTTCTGGTTTACACAGCTGTGGCGCTTCTGATATTCATGGGGCAAGGGTCCTGTCCAATGATTCCTACATGAAGTGAACTACATAACCCCATCACAGCTGCCTTAGCAATGGAGAAAACGCTCTTGAGAGCATTTTGAGCTACTTAATCACATGTGACCTAAAAAAAAATGGTATACACACTGTTTCCATCACTGCCTATGTGGCTTATGAAGCAATAATAACTTTGAAAGCCTCAGTGTAGCCGCTGAGGCATTTACTAAGTAGATCTGAATTCTTTAGGGGATCTGTCTATCAGCTATTCTAGGCAGGAGTCAGTAAACCTTTTCTGTTGGGTCAGGTAGTAAATATTTTAGGTCTTGCAGACCACATGGTCTCTGTCATATTACTCAACTCTGCCATGGTAGAATGAGACAGCTACAGGCATTAAACCAATGAGCCCAGCTGTATTTCAGTAATATGCAATTTTGGACACTAACATTCAAATTTCATATATTTTTATTTATTTATTTATTTTGGGTCTGGTCGTGGGGCCTGAACCCTGTGCCTGGGAGCTGTCTCTGCGCTCTTCAGCTCAAGGCTAGCGTTCTACCACTTGAGCCACAGCACTACTTCTGGCTTTTTTCTTTTTGCTTATGTGGTGCTGAGGAATAGAACCCAGGGCCTCATGCATGCAGGGCAAGCACTCTACCGCTGAGCCACCTTCCCAGCCCTAATTTTTTTATTTTGAAAATTAAGTAGTTGTACAAACGAGTTGCCATTTAACAAAGCACCTTATGAATACAACATATCTTGATCAAGGTCACCCCTTTCAACATTCTCACCTATCCTTCCCCTCCCTACCCCTTCACTCATTCTTCTTAATTGTAGGATGTACATTGAATTTTTTTTTTTTTTGGGTCCGGTCGCGGGGCCTGAACTACCTCAGCTCTTCAGCGCAAGGCTAGCGCTCTACCACTTGAGCCACAGCGCCACTTCCGGCTTTTTTTCTTTTTGCTTATGTGGTGCTG
>NW_012278975.1:0-7338 GCF_000151885.1 Dipodomys ordii
GACTTTCCTGCCCGGGCTGGCTTTGAACCTCGATCCTCAGATCTCAGCCTCCTGAGTAGCTAGGATTACAGGCGTGAGCCACCGGCGCCCGGCTAAAATGAAGTCATCTTGACTTTTTCCCTCACCCTAAACCACCAAGGTCCTGTTACTTCCTCCCAAATCTCAGACCTAGTCCATGCCAGCATCTTTCCTGATGGCTCCGTTAACAATTGCCATATTTGCTTTAGATCTCAGCCTCCTGAGTAGCTAGGATTACAGGTGTGAGCCACTGGCACCCAGCTTGCTTCTATTCTTGACCTGTTCCACCAGTTTTTCATTGTTTACATATTAAGGAAGTAAATCAGCTGTGGCTTTTCCCAGACTGTTTTGCTCAAGACCAAATTCCTCCAGTGCCTTGAAAGATCTAGACCCCTTACTTAACCACTCCAGTGATAGCTTACTGTTTTCTCCAATGCTAGTCATTTCCAGCCACATAGGTCTTGTTTTTGTCCTTGAGCACTACACTTATCTCCACTCAGTACCCTTTCTTTTCTTTTTTTTTGGTGTCAGTCTGGGGCTTGAGCTTAGGGCTCCTCATTTTTGCTTGGCTTTTTTGCACACTGCTAGTGCTATATGTTTGAACTGCACCTCCAGGTCTAGCTTCTTGCTGGTTAATTGGAAATAAGTCTGAGTCTCTTGGATTAGTCTGTTCTGGCTGGCTCTTAATTTACATTCTTCAGCCTCCTGAATAGCTAAGAGTATAGGTGTAAGCCTCTGCTGCTCATTTTAAGTCTTCACAATAGCATCTCTCACATTTTATCATTCTCAATTTTATGAAAACTATTAACTTTTTTGCTACATATGAATTTAGTAGTTGTATCCCTACCTATTTTATCCTGTTTTTTATAGATTTTTAACCTATTACCTTAAATAAAAGGAAAAAATTTCAGTAATTCCATTTTAAATCAAAAGATATGTTGCAGTATTTAAACAATGTCTTAAAGTGACTTTCCATGGGCTATATGTTCAAAGGAAAATAAACTTGAGAGATTTCACATGCAAGGTTAACCATATAACCAAAATCCTAGACATGAAGAACAAAGACCACCAATCAGTTTGTACTCTTTGGTAGAAGTTTCACAGCCATAGGTGCATCAACATCTATAATCCTCACTGCAACTCTTGTCATTACTACAATGACCTCATTTTACATAAGAATCCATACCTCAAGAGGTTTAAAGTAAAACCCAGGTCTTGAACACTTAATTTAGGGAGATCTCCTTATTCTTCTTTATTATATAATCCATTCTTTATAGTGTGTAACATAATTTGGTAATTTTATTTTTTCCCCCTTCTCTCTAGAATTTAAGCTTTCTGAGGTTAGAAACCTAATTAGTCTGGTTTATTATTCTCTTTGGTGTCTAGCACACTGTCTGCATCTGCTTAGAAGGCAAGTTGAGCCTTTTTACCTATTTAAGCCATGTTGCTTAATCTTGCCTTTCCTTTTCAAACAGTTCCTACTTCAGAGACTTCTCCTGGGCCCCCACTGATGGGGCCTCCACCTCCTTCAAGTAAGGCTCCCAGACCTCCACCTGTGGGGAACTGTCCTGCCTCCAGTGTGGAGCCCACAAGCTTCCCAGTCATTGAGTCTGAGGCTCTAATGGAGGATGTGCTAAGACCTCTGGAACAGGCATTAGAAGACTGTCGTGGCCACACAAAGGTAAGCCCTGGCTCAAGTTGTTGGGTGGGAGAGTGGGAGTGAAGCTGAAAGGGAGAGAACTTTCTATAGCCAAATGCAGGTATGGCTACCAAAGTAGATTGTCTAAGTGTGGCAATAGCTCTCTGTGTGTGAGTGTGTGTGTGTCGGTCATGAGGCTTGAACGCTGGGCCTGGGCACTGTCCCTTTGTGCTCAAAGCTAACACTATACTGGAGCCACAGCTCCACTTTTGACCCTTTGGTGATTAATTGGAGATAAGAGTCTAATGAACTTTCCTGCTATGGCTGGCTTCAAACTTTAATCCTCAGATCTCAGCCTCCTGAGTAGTTAGGATTACAGGTATGAGACACTGGTACTTGGCTAGGGCAACAGCTCTTAATCCTTTTAAAGCTATGGACTGATAAAGCCTTCCCCAGAATAGGAACACAGGACTTAAGAAGGATTAGTCAGTAGTAGATGACTTATGGGAGTAAGAGTTAATTCAGCTCATTAGTGAATAGCAGCTGGATTTTCTGTATATGTATGTAGCCTATCCAGAATATTTCCTGCTGATTTTGTTTAGTGAATTTGTTTTGCTCAGTAGGGGGCAGAAAAATCCCTTTTTACTTAGTAATGCTTCAATTTTCTAGAGGCGAATCAAAGAAAAGGGAAGTAGCATGGCAAATCTTACCTTTGGCTCTTATTTCCAAAGTATAAGATGAGCTTCTAAGGGTCTGAGAAGCCTCTGAAATTTTAAAATCCTCCCCCCCCCCCCCGTGTTCTTCAGTTCTCACAGTGAGGGCCTCTAACCTTTGAGTAAAGAATGGACTAAGTGTAAAAGAACATCCTGGGCCAGAGAAAGCGAGTGCACCTATGAGGTGCTGACTTCCTCTTTCTCAGCTGGTGGCACTGAGTTAGAGGGGGCTGTCTTTCAGAAGCAGGTGTGTGATGACATCAGCCGACGCCTGGCACTGCTTCAGGAGCAGTGGGCTGGAGGGAAGTTGTCTATGCCTGTAAAGAAGAGGATGGGACTACTAGTGCAAGGTATGTGTAGATTCTTTGGTGTAGCTTAAGTTCTTGGTCCTGCCAGGGTTGGCTGAGCTGGAACAGATAATAAGATTTTGACTGAGGGAGGTGGGAGCACTTAGGCTGCCCCCTTTACCCGTGTGCTTGTTCAAGCCCTGTCTCTCCTCAGAACTTTCAAGCCACCAATGGGATGCAGCAGATGACATCCATCGTTCACTCATGGTTGATCATGTGACTGAGGTCAGTCAATGGATGGTGGGAGTTAAAAGATTAATAGCAGAAAAGAGGAGTCTGTCTTCAGAGGAGGAGGCCAAAGAAGAGAAATCTACAGTCACAGCTGAGGAACACCAGACTATACCAGGCTTCCAACAGGCTCCATAATCCTGGGGGCTCCTCAGACTCACCTCATACCATCTCCTGTGCCTTGGTGTGGAAGGCTTTCTCTCACTTGACACCTTCTTACTACCAGGAAGACACAGTCTGGTTGGGCCTGACCCAAGCTCCTACCAGGATTTCAGGGATGTTACCTGTTATTCATACACATTTCAATAAAAACATATCAACGGTGGGCACTGGATAGGAAGGATGACCCTTCCTATGCCATCCCCTCTGGTGTCATCTGCTCTGGTCCCTGAAAAATCTAATCTCTGTAGTCTTTTATCTTGTAGGGCTAGATTGCAGCAGCCTGTGTTTGGGTGACTTAATGTCAACATTGAGTGCGGATTCACATAGCATGGGGCCTATGTGAATTTTCCAACTAAAGGAAAGATTGTTCTTTTTGCCTTGTGTCAGTCATCTTTGAAGTATACAGATACTACAAAGATTAGAATCAGTCAGTTACTGCTGTGTGAGTTGAAAAAGACCAGATTACTGAAATTTGGGAAATATGATTCTCATGAAGCAAGTGGTGCTTTGGTGGTCTTTTAACTTTCAGTGAATAACAGAACTGGTTGGAACCAAAGAAGTCCTTGGTGGATAGCATGTGAAATAGGAAGATACAAGGTTTTCAGTATTTGAATGGGTGATTGGCACCTACAATAGGAAGCAGTAAAAGCAAGGAGAGAAGCTAGGGATGACTGACTGTAAGCTGGACTTTCATTTTTTGCCAGTCCTGGGGCTTAAATTCAGGGCCTGAGCACTGTTCCTGAGTGTCTTTGGCTCAAGATTAGCACTCTATCACTTGAGCCACAGCTCCACTTACGGCCTTTTCTGCTTATGTGATACCGAGTTCATGCATGCTAGGCAAGCACTCTACCACTAAGCCAAATTCCCAGCCCAGCCTGGACTTTCTCACCTATGAGGAATGGACAGGGGAGTGGCTGCTACGAAGGTCCAGTTCCAGGAAGGCTGCTTCCTGGGAAAGATAGGAACAGCCCTTGGCAAGGATTATCTATTGCCCTTTATGTTTTTGACTGTAGCCCACCCCAGGCTCTAATCACTGCTGGAAGTGGGCGCAATGGGGAATCTAGGCTCCCAGGGGCCCTCAAGTACTAGGCTGAAGCGAAAAGATCATCATTGAGAAGAACACTGGAACCAAGTCATTTCCAAATGTTTACTAAACAGCCAAAAGTTGACATACTGCATCCCCCAGTGCTATCCTTGAGCAGAGAGGGCTTAGAAGAGTTGCTAGGAACCAAAGAGAGAGTAGAGGTAAGGACTTGGCAAGTTGCCTACTCCTGTCCCTGGTCTAGCTGCCTCAGAACTAAAGGAAGCCCAGAACCAACAAGTCCCTTGTTTCTGAATTGATGCCAGTCAGCCTTTGGTAGGATACCCCAAGAAGAGGTGGTGGGCAGCAGCCACACAGGGAATCCCTCTTAACTCCACATGGGGTCTTCTGCACTGGGTTACATGTCCATTTCAAATTGTGCATCATCTAAAAGAGAATTCAAGAATGTCAGTCCTGAAACCCTCTTGGAATTGAAACCTACCCTATTTCACAGGGGCATTTAAGCTCAAAAGGATGGGACATTTCCGAATTCAAGGTTCTCTTTTCCTTACCAGGTATCTCTTCCTCTGTCTCCTTCTGCTCCTTCAGCAACTCCAGCTTGTGGGGTGGGGCTGTTGGAGGAGTTGTGACCCCGGGAATCTGAGGGAGACAGCAGGGGGGTGTCCGGGCAATGGGTGAGTTCTTGAACTCCAGCAGGAACTTTCGGTCGTAGATGATCCTGGTGCCTGTTAAGTGGTAAGGATTGAGGTTAAGAGTGAGGAACATAGATAAGCAAACTTGGGCTCAGATGTAGGCCTTTTGCATTTTCTTCTGTATCAATACATCTGCTCTGTATCCCAGTGAGGGTCTCGTGACAAACCATAGCACTGAAAAACTTAATTGTGTCTAAGCACCATAATGCAACTTCATTCTGGTTTATCCTAAAAGCAGGAGTTTTGGGTTTGGGAGAATTTCAGGCATTGGTTTTAACAAAAGCACTAAACTTTAATTATTTCAGGGTGCTCCTCTAGAATTTCCTTGCTTTGATTCACAAGGTGGGGCTTTAGCTGTTCAACAGATCAAAAAGCTGGGGCTCCACCTAGTGCTGCCACTTAGGGCTCTTCTCAAGAGAGTGAGCCATTCATGAGAACACCTGCTTTGCCTGTAAAACTTGGGACACATTGTTCTTACCCTGACCCCTCCCAAGTCCCAAGTTTGGCCCTCCCTAACCCAGAGTAACTTGTCCAGTAATGTCCTCAAAGGGCACTTTGCTGTTTACAACCCCTCCCCTCTGCCTCCACGTAGCCGGAACCCCCGAGTGAAAGCCCAGCTGTTCACCATCCAGGTTGATCGCCTAGCCAAACAAACAGCTATCAGCCAGATGCACAACTGCTGTAGCCATTTTGTAAGATCTGGTTGCTGCCCAGGCCCCGTTCAGCTGGGAGTTTATCCCAGGTAGCTAGGTCGTTAAGAGCAGGAGCTCTTAGCGCCCAGAACCCAGACCACAGCAAGGAGCCAATCACCCGGAAGCTGGGCGTTAGGCATGGTTGCATCACTTTTGAGGTTTTGGAAACTTGAGTTTTGGTTCCAAACGTTTTCCCCCAAAGCTGCAACCTGCAAAAGGCACTGCGGTTAAGTCCAAGCCCCACACCTCCCCACCCCCACAACACGTGCTGGTTTGCCCGCACACTGCGGACCCCGGCCCGCTGACCTCCCGGGGTAGTAGAGTATGGCGTGCCCCCTGGCGTGGTGCTGTAGCAGTCCGGCAGCAGGTCCCGGCCCCCGGGAATCGGGCAGCTCGTGGATGTGGACATAGCGAGCAGGAGGCGCAGGAAGACAACCGGATGGTGCTGTGGACGCGGACCGCAGCTCTGAGTAGGTGGACTTAGTTGACCACGTGCGGCCGCAGGCAACAACACTAGAAGGACGTCACGCCCGGGGCGGGGCATTGGCCGCCACTCAACCCGACAGTCCCGCCTACCCGATAGCGAGTTAAGCTCGGGCTCCGAGAAGTTGGAAGACTCCCAGGCTGCACCCGACTCCAGATCTTCCTAGATTAACAATGGCCTACTTGTCTGAGTGCAGCAGCTCATCTAGTTACTCTTTAGGTTTGGTGGGGACAGGTGAAGTACAGCAGACCTTTTAACATCGCTTTTGGATTATTTTTAGCAACATTTTACCTTGACTGTGGCATAAACCCAGAGGGCAGACTGTTTCAAGATTACACACATCTAGTATATACGTGACTACAGAGCCTAGGCCCTTCAGCGTGTTTGTGTACTGGTCCCCATAAACAATCAAAAGAAGTTCTGGGTGAAGAGTGTCTAGCTTGGGGGCTTGTTTCTGAATACCTGATGCCTGACCTAAAAGTGAGTAAAGGGCAAGGTGCTGGTGAGGGCAGCTTGGTCTGTTAGCTCTCTGGAAAGGACGGTTAGTGTGAATTGCTTCCTGGGAGACAGAGAGAGAGTGGGCAATCATATGATAGGCCAGAGTGTGAGGTGATAAAAGAGCTAAGTTCTAGGTGTAGCAACTATAGACACTAAAATTCTTTATTTCAGTTGTCCTGTCTGGCTTTCTTAAGATTATTAATATCCTAACTCCCTCAAACCTCCAGACTTCATTTAGAAATATATCAATTCTGGTGTCATCAGATTTTTTCTGATTTTACCATTCGTTAAAAAATTAAATCTTAAAAAAAATTAAATCTTAGCTGAGTGCAGGTGGCTCATGCCTGTAGTCCTAGCAACTCAGAAGGTTGAGATCTGAGTATTGCAGTTCGAAGCCAGCTTGGGCAGAAAAGTCCTTGAGGCTCTTATTTCCAATTAACTACCAAAAAGAAAACCAGAAATAGATCTGTGGCTCAAGTGGGTAGAGTACTAGTCTTGAGCAGAAAAGTTCAGGAACAGTGCCCAGACTGAGTTTGAGCCCCAAGATGGCACATACAAAAAAGTTAAAATTTATTTATTTATTTTTTTGTTTTTGTTTTTTGGGTCTGGTCCTGGGGCCTGAACTCTGGGCTTGGGCGCTGTCCCTCAGCTCTTCAGCTCAAGGCTAGCGCTCTACCACTTGAGTCACAGTGCCACTTCTGGCTTTTTTTCTTTTTGCTCATGTGGTGCTGAGGAATCGAACCCAGGGCCTCAAGCATGCAAGGCAAGTGCTCTACCACTGAGCCACCTTCCCAGCCGAAAATAGGATTTTTTTTTTTTTTTT
>NW_012278976.1:0-1863 GCF_000151885.1 Dipodomys ordii
AAAAAAAAAAAAAAACACCAGAAAAACCAGAAGTGGTGCTGTGGCTCAAGTGGTAGAGTGCTCACCTTGAGCTGAAGAGCTGAGGGACAGCACCCAGGCCCAAAGTTCAAGCCCCACAACTGACCAAAAAAAAATAAAAAATTCACCAAAGGAAATAAAGAGGTAGGTATGCTAGGGAGTGGGTAAAGAAAGTATTATTTCCAAATGTTTCTCTTACCCAGACAGTTATGACCATCATGAGCCAACATGAAACCATCAAAACAAGTGCAGCGGTAATTGCCAGGAATATTCAAGCAATCGTGGACACAGCCTCCGTTGAATTCATTTTCACATTCATCAATGTCTGAGAACAGAACAGAGGTAAACCAGAAGATGGTTACTATTTCTTTGGGAGACACATGCATTTGCCTTTTAGCCAGCTGTCCCACATCTCAGAATGCACCTCAAAAGAGGAAACAAATATACAAAAGGATATTCACGGCTGGATTTTTTGAAATTACAAACTACTGGAAACAACCTAAAATCCTCTACATAGAAAAGTAGTTGAATAGATGTAAGATGTATACTTGATGGAGTACTATGCAGTTTTAAAAAAAAACAGAATGAGAAAAGTCTCTATAAACTGATGTAGAGCAATTCACTTATGGGACAAAGTATCATATGAAAAATACCATAATGTGCAAAAAAAAATCTGTAGCATGTTGTATAAAGGATATGAAAACACACTAATTCAGCATTGTTTTTCCAGAACTTGACAAACTATAATTTATAGGGGAATACAAATTACTCAGAAAAGCCAAAATAATTTGGGGGGGACATACTTGGAGAAATTTAACTTACTAGAAAGCCGTAATTACCAAGAGAGTGGGCAGGGTAATAAAGACACATATAGATGAATGAACCAGAACTGAGAGTGCAGAAATAAGCCTTTTGTTTATTTTGTTTTGTTTTCTTGCAGTGCTGGGGATTGAATCCCAGGCCTTGCACATGCTAGGCAAGCACTCTACTCTGAGCTCTTAAACCTTTTATTTATGGTCACTTGCTTTTAGACAAAAGTGGGCAATTCATTGGAAGAAATAATAGTCTTTTCAACAAATGATGCTGGGATAATTGAATATCTGTATTCAATAAGATGACTTTAGCCCTAGACCAGAGTCCTAAATAGAAGAGCTAAAACTAGAAAGTTTTTAAGAAAAAAATATAATAGAGAAGTCTCTGAGACCTTGGTAAAGATTTTTTATTACAATACCAAACACACAATCCATAAATTTAATGTGCTTTATCAAAATTTAGAACATTTACACTTCAAGAGACATCATTAAGAAAACAAAGATAAGCCACTGATTGGCAGAAAATATTTGCAAGTCATATACCTTATAAAGGACTTACAAAGAACTCTCAGAATTCAAAACTAAGAAGATAAACAATTTGATTTTAAAGTGGACAAGAGATTTACATAGTCTACCAAAAGTACTATGCAAATGACTAATGAGCACAAGGAGAAAATGCTCAACATCATTAGTCGTTAGGGAAATTCTAATAAATATTACAATGAGCAGGGTGCTAGTGGCTCAAGCCTGTAATCCTAGCTACTCAGGAGTCTGAGAGCTGGTGCAGGAAGTTCCATGAGACTCTTATCCCCAACAAACTACTTGTAAAAAAAATACAAGTGGAGCCGGGTGCTGGTGGCTCATGCCTGTAATCCTAGCTACTCAGGAGGCTGAGATCTGAGGATCTAGGTTCAAAGCCAGCCCGGGCAGGAAAGACCGTGAAACTCCTATCTCCAATAAACCACCAGAAAACCGGAAGTGGCGCTGTAGCTCAAGTGGTAGAGCGCTTGCCTTGAACTGAAGAGCTGAGGGA
>NW_012278977.1:0-1144 GCF_000151885.1 Dipodomys ordii
CTCTCTCATACACACAAACACACACACACAGATAACATGAAAACTACACATAAGGTGACATCTGGAAGTGAGAAGACTACATCCATAAGTAAAGATGGAAATGATAGAGGAGAGAGTCGTGATGACAGAGCTACAGTTGCAGGACTAGAACATTCTACTAACCTTTGTCTTACAAGTTTTTCTAGGAAGAAAGAGGCCAACCAGAATCCCAGAAGTGTTTTACTGAGATGCAGTGGAGTAACTGCCAGGAGCAAGGGGGCCTGAGAAGTGCAAGGGTGGGCTGTAGAGGATGCTATGATGGGAAGTGGCACCGTGGCTCAAGTGATAGAGAATGCTATGATGTATCTGCGTGTCAATGAAGATACCACTTCAGGAACTTGTGAGCTATTGAGCGCTCATAGCCATGTCTCTCACTGGGAAAAGCTCTTGACAAAAAGAAGCTGATTCACTCTGAGAGGTCCTCCCTCCCTAAGGGCAGCCCATACCTATTGCTAGTTAATGCTGGTTCAAAGGCCCCCAGCCTCATGTTGAGCAACCTTGAAGGGTTGTGCAAGGAGGGGACACACAATTGGATAAAGATCATCCAGGGCTGTCTGTGGCCTCCACTGAGGAATTTGCAGCAACTGCATGGCATTGATTTCTCCTTCTAGGTACTGAGAGAACCTCCGAAGAAATCTGCACACAAATCCCCATCTCAGATGCTAAGAGTTAGCACCCTTTGTGTGAAATGCAACAGGAGCACATGGGCAAGCCATGAAGGAACTACCCACTGAACTGAATTGATGCAAGCTTGCAAGCTGCCCTTGGAAGCTACTACCATACACATAAAAATTAATGCCTCATTTCCTCCCTTTTTATGTTAACGAAGAAAAAAACATTGCAGCAGCTAAAATGACCATAATGCTAGCTGAAGGTATAGGCTTTCTGGTAAATAGTTTGGCAATACATATTAAAAGTGTTAAGCCTGGGCTAGGAAGGTGGCTCAGTGGTAGAGTGCTTGCCTTGCATGCATGAGGTCCTGGGTTCGATTCCTCAGCACCACATAAGCAGAAAAAGCCAGAAGTGGCGCTGTGGCTCAAGTGGTAGAGCACTAG
The DNA here is from genome assembly GCF_000151885.1 of Dipodomys ordii. Taxonomy (NCBI): domain Eukaryota; kingdom Metazoa; phylum Chordata; class Mammalia; order Rodentia; family Heteromyidae; genus Dipodomys; species Dipodomys ordii. The sequence goes on from NW_012278977.1 coordinate 1,095, forward strand.
CCTTGAGCTGAAGAGCTGAGGGACAGTGCCCAGGCCCAGAGTTCAGGCCC
>NW_012278978.1:0-3175 GCF_000151885.1 Dipodomys ordii
GAGATAGGAGTCTCACGGTCTCTCCTGCCCGGGCTGGCTTTGAACCGCGATCCTCAGATCTCAGCCTCCTGAGTAGCTAGGATGACAGGCGTGAGCCACCAGCGCCCGGCTTCCATTGCTTTTTCTATGGAGTATCTTTTTCCATCCTTTCCTTCCATCTCTACTTTCGGGTCTTGTCATCAGCGTACTTGTATCCTGCGGTTTTGTCTGTTATGCTCATCTCTGTCTTTTTATTAGAAACTTTAACTCGTTTACGTTTAAAGAAATTGCTGATAAAGAAGGACCTCAGTAATGTGGCTGTGTGCTTTCTGTCATGTGTGCTGACATTTCCTGAGAGCTACGGTCTTCTTTTGTGTTTAGTTGATTTTTTTTTTTTTGCAGTGAAACATTTAAACTTGGATTTCCTTTCGCATATGTCCTATAATTTTCTTTTTGTGGTTACAAGAGAGAGTACATTTCATACAGTCATGTTGTAACTTTAGCTTGACTTTATACTGATTTAAATTAAATAAATATACCTTTATATGTTCTGTTTTTCCATACTTTGCTTTTTTTCAGTATTTCACCTCCACTCTTTTTAGCTTAAACGAATCATTTTCTCATTTTATGTGCAAACAAAGCATAAGTTATACAATATTAGCGTTTTTTTCTTTTGCTAGTTGTGGGGCTTAAACTCAGAGCCTGGCTGAAATCCCTGAGCTTTTGCTCAAGGCTAGCTCTACCACTTGAGCCACAGTGCCACTTCTGGCATTTTTCTTTTTGCTTATGTGGTGCTGAGGAATCGAACCCAGGGCCTTGAGCATGCAAGGCAAGCGCTCTACCACTGAGCCACCTTCCCAGCCCCAGGATTTTTTTTTCTTAAATAACATATGCTAGCATCTGTTTTGATGGGAAGTTGTTTTTTTATTTTGTTTTTGCCAGTCCTGGGGCTTGAACTCTGGGCCTGGGCACTGTCCCTAAGCTTTTTCACTCAGAGCTAGTGCTGTACCACTCTGAGCCACGGCGACACTTCCCATTTACCGGTGGTTCACTGGAGATGAGAGTCTTTTTTTTGGGGGGGGGGTCCAGTCATGGCCTGAACTCTGGGCCTGGGCGCTGTCCCTCAGCTCTTCAGCTCAAGGCTAGCACTCTATCCCTTGAGCCACAGCGCCACTTCCAGCCTTTTCTGGTTATGTGGTGCTGAGGAATCGAACCCAGGGCCTCAGGCATTCAAGGCAAGCGCTCTACCACTGAGCCACCTTCCCAGCCCTGGAGATGAGAGTCTTATGGGCTTTTTCCTGCTTTGAACGCCATCCTCAGATCTCAGCTCGGATGACAGGCATGAGCCGACGCTGGCCAAAACCATAATTTAACAACAACAAAAACAAACAAAAAACTATGATCTTTTCCTCTGTTGAATAGAGATAGACAGTCATGTAAGCATCCACATGCCAAACAAGTGTTTTGTTTTGTTTTTTGGCAGAGACTTGGCACGATAGAATTGCTGTTACCACCGTTCCTTAGAAAGAATAACCTGTGGCCCTTAATGACTTGAACCAAAGGTCTTTGGAAGGACAGCGCCAGAAGACTGGACAGGAAGTGACCGCGGTGATGCGTGCCAGTACTGCTGGGGTCTCCTTTCCCTTTCAGCATTCGCAGACGGCAGCGAGGGAAACAGAAGAACAGAAAAAGGTGAGGGGTTGGGCGCCCGTGGCTCACGCCTGTCATCCCAGCTACCCAGGAGGCTGAGATCTGAGGATCGCGGTTCAAAGCCAGCTTGGGCAGGAAAGTCCGTGAGACTCTGATCTCCATTGAACCACCAGAAACCAGCAGTGGCGCTGAGGCTGAAGTGGTAGAGCGCTCGCCTTGAGCTGAAGAGCTGAGGGACAGCGCCCAGGCCCAGAGTTCAAGCCCCACGACCGACTTAAAAGAAAAATAGAATTGGGTGAGGGGAGATGAGCAGAAGCGGGGCGGGGGAGAGGCGGGGCGTGGTGCATAACCACCCCATGTGCCCTCAGCAGGACTCCTGTGTGTCCCCGTGCCGAGTTGCATAAGGAGCAATTTCCAGGTTGTTTTTAAGTGTGCAAACACACCAGCAGACACGCAGTCGGCGGTGACAAAGCCATCGGAACACTTGCTCTGGACTCATGGGCACAGGAAACCCCACACGCTCTCCCCGCTGTTCTTTCCCAGGGCCCCAGGCTGCCAGCAGCTTGTGGATCATGACGCATAGCTCTGCCAGAGGCAGGCTCCTGGCAGGGGGAGGGGGGGGATGGCCGGGAGCAAGCAGGGTAAAGGACCCACACGCGGGACTTGGCTATCAAAAGTTACAGCACATAGGGTGGGAGGTGTGGCTCGCTTGGTAGAAAGCCAGCCAATGAGTAGCAGCATCAGGAACTGAGTTCAAGTACCAGCCTCAGACCAGAAGAAAAAAAAAACAACAAAAAGCAGAGTACAGGGCCAACTGTCAGATGGGGTTACGTGCTTGTGAGATTTGTCTCCTGATCCCGACTCCCACTGGGCATGTTTATCCACGATTAAGCAACCTCAAACATACTCAAGTGCGGGGGATAGACTAGAAGTATTCTCTGGAAACCTGGGGGAAATGCGTGTCCTTCCTTTTTAAATTTTCCTCTTTAAAAAAAAAAAACTTTTATTAAGCAGGCAGCCGGTGGCTCACGCCTGTCATCCTAGCTACTCAGGAGGCTGAGATCTGAGGATCACTGTTCAAAGCCAGCCTGGGCAGGAAAGTGCATGAGATTCTTAACCTCCAAGGAACCACCAGAAAACTGGAAGTGGCACTATGACTCAAGTGGTAGAGCGCTTGCCTTGAGCTGATGAGCTGAGGGACAGCGCCCAGGCCCAGAGTTCAAGCCCCACGACTGACAGAAAAAGAAATATTATCTTTAAGTAGTTGTACAGAGGAGTTGTTCCTCCAACAAAGCAGTTGATGAATACAGTGCATCTTGATCAACCTCACCCATTTCATTCTTAATTCTCTGACCCCCAAATTACACTTGCTAAATTAGACTCTCGGGGTTGGGGCCCTGGGATCTATGGGTTTGGCCTTTGGTTTTTTTTTTTTTTTTTTTTGGGAGGGTCCAGTCGTGAGGCCTGAACTCTGGGCCTGGGCGCTGTCCCTCAGCTCTTCAGCTCAAGGCTAGCACTCTACCACTTGAGCCACAGTGCCACTTCT
>NW_012278979.1:0-3536 GCF_000151885.1 Dipodomys ordii
CCCCCCAAAAAAAGAAAGCTACAGACTACTGAGGGCCAAAGTACATGAGAAGGATTCTAACTCTGTGGTACAGTGCATTTCAAAAGAAGAGAAATATTTATGACTTTTATAAAAGGAAAATAGTAGGATTGAGAGGTCTCTGAAACCCTGAAAGCAGAATAATGAAGTTCTCTCAGAGTAAAGACAAAGACCACTAGTCACAATACAGATTGAATGAGTACATTTCTTATAGAGAAATCTAGAAAAAGGAAATAGTCAAGGCTAGAGAACCTTGTGGTGGAATAAATAAAATACTCCAAAAGATGAGACAATTCATAATTCACAGTTTAATAAGCATTTTCTAACTGCAAACAAGAAAACTTTAAAAGATGATATTTTACAAATCTGACAATCAGTTATAATGTAAACATGAAGAAAATGTGAAATGAAGGAAAGAGAACTAAGATTAAGCTACAGAATTATTATACAGAAAGATTAATCTATCAGAGGAAATAATTTGCTGGAAATCTTTAAAATTCTGTATATTCCATTTGAGAATAATTTATTGTGTTTATTAAGTATGTGGATGATAGGAATATAGGAAGAAATCTGATTGTTATACCCAGGTAAAATGGAAATGACAATTATATTGTTGATATGTATATATATCTTGAAAAGCTTAAATTAAAAAATAGGCAAATAGATATTTTCAGTAGGTTTGTTTAGCAAACTATAAACATGCTTGTTCTCATCACCTTAAATATTGACTTAACATAATTTTAGTGCTTCAATTTGAATTATAACTCAGAAACTCATAAAAAAAACTAGAAATATCAGGAGGCATGAGAAAAATATGATATTGGTATTATAATCAGAATCAGAAAGGTGCTGTTCCTGCTCCATGCCTGAGTAAAAATGTTCTGTTAAATGCTGGTTCACGACAGCAGTATGTAAACAACATTATTGAATTAACATTTATAACTGAGGAAACTGAATTTCTATGGAAATCTCTGTGCAGATTATACATCTGCAAAGGGAGAAAGCAAACACTACTGTAATAATAAGTGTGGCAGAATGTGGGATTTATTTTAAAATATTATTTAGGTGAGAAGAGGCTGATGTCCCATAAGTACTTTCTCTTCATAGAGAAGTATTCAGAAAATTAAGTAACATTTTGATTCCTTATGAGGAATCAAAGTTACATTCTAAGAGAAAAACACTGCATGTCACATTTATGTCTACTTAAAGAACAGACACATGCCAGGTGTCTATGGCTCACTCCTGCAATCCTATCTTCTCAGTAGTCTAAGATCTGAGGATCCTGGTTCAAAGCCAGCCCAGGCAGGAAAGTCCATGAGACTCTTATCTCCAATTAATCTATAAAATTCTAGAGGTAGAGTTGTGGCTCAAATGGTAGAGCACTAACTTTGAGAAAAAATGGTCAAGGACAATGTCCAGGCCCTGAGTTCAAGCCCCAGGATCAGCAGAAAAGAAAACAAAAAAGAGAATAGATATGAATATAGCAATTGGGTAATCTGAATATTTCTAGAATACCTGATGGTAGTTCCCCAATTGGGGAAGGGAAGTTCACTAGTCTCCTTCACCCAGATTTACTATGAAGTAAAATAAGATCAAGATGCTAAAACATTCAGTTACTGCAGAATATTGTAAGTTTTGGCCCATATGATTATTTGGCAAATAACCTAATAAATAAATATGGAATAAACATTTTTTCTAGAGTTACTGTAAGTAATATAAGACTTCAAGTTTTAAATTTCCATCACTATGTTTCCTAACATGCATACTAAAATTATTGCTTCATACTAAACATTACCAGTAAAAGATGATACTAAACATATTAGAATTGACACATTTCAGCTAGTATTCTTATTAGCATTTCAACATATTTATAGAAAAAGTCTGAGGCTGTATTTGGAGAGGAAATTTAAATATCAAGTAATTTTCACAACCTGATGATTTAGTTCGCTGAAACTCCAGGGGGAGAATTTGCTTTGCTCACTACGTTGCAATCTTAAACATGACAGCATGGCATTATCACCTCCCTCGCTGATCCTTTCTTTTTTATTCTGGCTAAAATTACCACCGTGTTATTCCAGAACTTATTTTGACCTTTAGTCTATGTTGTACTTTTCTTAGTTCTTCACCATGTAAACATTTTCCCACTATATTCATTTCTCAAAATCTCTTCTCCATACTCAGGAAAAGAACCACAGAAACAAACATAGGAGACTTATTTACTGCTTAGCTTAGAATAAACAATGACCCAATATAAGATGTTAAAAGGTATGCAAAAACTCAGTGATTATAAATTTTAACAAGCACTACTTTACTAATCTCCATGGAAACTCTAAATTGTGTTGCTAAGTATTATATTCTATAAATTTCTACTGATGGCATCTTACTAAGATGATTTGTTTCAAAATTGTTTGCTTAAAAAAAACACCAAAATTCATTCCAAGGAATCCGTGTGTTTTACAAAGAATAATGGTTTGCTAAAACTTTTAATGAATATGTTAAACATTTAAAATTTAAACACACAAACTCTTTCTGACTTTTTACTAGTTTGAGACTGGGACTTGAACTCAATATCTGATGCTTGTGCTCACTGGCTGACATTCTTCCAAGTGAGACATGCTGCTAACCTGAAAGCATTATGTTAAATGAACTAAGCCAAGCACAGAGAAACAAAGGATACATGTTTTTCCCTATGTGTACAAGCTAGATTTAGCTTACATACTCATAAGTAAATATATTGGGGGGTTCTGCAAATGTAAATGAATATTTGAACTCAAATATGGTAGATGCAAGGAAGAACTCAAATAGTATAATTCTTTAGAAAGGCAAAGTCCAAGTTCAACAAAATAAACACCAGGAAATGGGTATTTTAAAGTAATTGTTTCTAACACATTAATAAGATTATTTCTGTTGCTTTGTATGTCCCTCTCCCACAGTATAACCCCTGCTTTCACTGTATTTGATGTTGGTATAATCTGTGGACGGGAAGGGAAAAAACAAATCGTTTAAATAGGGATACAGGTGGATCCATTGCAACAATAAGATGTACAAGTTGTTGTGTGGAAAAACAAACTTTACAACTTTGGTGTGGGGGGAGGAGTATTAGGTGGGGGAATGGGAGGGGGATGGGAAGGGATAGGAAGGGGAAACAAAGGAGGTGGCTACAATGCTTGATAAAAAATGTACTCATCATCTTGCCTCTGTACATTATTTTCACAATAAAAAATAAAATAAAATTTAATGTTAAACAAAAAAAAAAACTAAGGTGGTGCTGGCAAGAGGAAATGAGTAGAGGAATGAAGAGAAGATAAGGAGAATGCAGTCAAGTATTGTATATAGCTGGGTGCCAGTGGCTCACACCTGTAATCCTAGTTATTCAGGAGGTTGAGCTCTGAGGATCTCGGCTTGAAGCCAGCCCAGGCAGGAAACTCCGTGAAATTTTTATCTCCAATTAACAACCAGAAAACTGGAAGTGGCACTGGGCTCAATTGGTAGAGCACTCTCCTTGAGCTGAAGAGCTC
>NW_012278980.1:0-2280 GCF_000151885.1 Dipodomys ordii
CACTTGCCTTGCATGCCTGAGGCCCTGGGTTTGATTCCTCAGCACCACATAAGCAAAAAGAAAAAAGCCAGAAGTGGCGCTGTGGTTCAAGTGATAGAGCACTAGCCTTGAGCTGAAGAGCTGAGGGACAGCGCCCAGGTCCAGAGTTCAGGCCCCACGACCAGACCCCCTCCCCAAAAAAAATCCCACATTCTTTATTGTCATAGGATTTTTCTCCTGTGTCTTTGCTGATGCACAGTGAGGTCTGACTTTTTTCTTTTTGTTGTGGGGCTTGAACTCTGAGCTTGGGCATTATCCTTGAGCTTTTCAGTTCAAAAACTAGCACTCTACCACTTGAGCCACAGTGCCACTTCCCATTTTCTGGTGTTTCTTGGAGATAAGAGTTGTTAGTAAGAAACTTTAAACATGAAATATCTGATGTTAGGTTGAGTTTATTCCTACATAAGCCATTAACAATCTTATTTTTTTACAGTATCAACTAACTGAATTTTAAATGTTCAGTTAAGAAAAAAAAACACAGGAGCTATAGCCTATGCTCAAGCCTGTTATCCTAGGTACTAAGGAGGATAAGGTTTGGAAGCCAGCCTGGGCAGATGGCTCCAGTTAAGCAGCTAGAAAGTTAGACAGCCTGGAGGCATGGCTCAAGTGATATTGCCAGCAGTGAGTAAGCAAGCTGATGAAATGTTTAAGATTTCTCACTTCAAGTTCCATTACTGGCAAAAGAAAGAATGAAGGGTCAGGAATGATGGGAGGCTGGTGTAGGAGTATCGCTTGAGCTTATGAGTTAGAGACCAATCAAGCAATACAACAAATTCCCATCTCAGAAAACAAAGCCGGAAGAGGAAGAAGAAAGAGGAAGGCAGAAGGTAGGGGAACCTTTATGACATTAGATTTGATGGTTACTTTTTAGATATGATACCAAAAGTGCAAGTTACAAAAGCCAGACAAGTTTAACTGTATAAAATTAAAACCTTGTGCACCAAGGGTACTCATTATATCTCATAAGTGATCAGTTATCAGATTTTTTTTTGTCAGTTGTGTGGCTTGAGTTCAGGGCCTGGGCACAGGAATTTGTTGTATTGTCCCTGAGCCTCATTGTATTCAAAGTTAGTGCTCTACCACTTGAACCACAGGGCCACTTCTGTTTTGTTTTGTCGGTCATGGGGCTTGAACTCTGGGCTTGGGCACTGTCCCTGCACTCTTCAGCTCAAGGCCAGCACTCTACTGCTTGAGCCATATTGCCACCTCTGGTTTTCTGTAGTTTATCAGAGATAAGAGTCTCATAGACTTTCCTGCCCGGGCTGGCTTTGAACCATGATCCTCAGATCTCAGTCTCCTGAGTAGCTAGGATTATAGGCATGAGCCACCAGGTGCCCAGCTCCACTTCTGGTTTTTGAGTGGTTAGTTAGAGATAAGAGTCTCTCCGGGACTTTTTTGCCTGGCTGGCTTCAAACTGTGATTCTCAGATCTCATCCTCCTGAATAGCTAGGATTACAGGCATGAGCCACTGGCACCTTGTGTAGAATTTATTTTTAAAATTACAAAACAGGACTGGGAAGGTGGCTCAGTGGTAGAGTGCTTGCCTTGCATGCATGAGGCCCTGGGTTCTATTCCTCAACACCACTAAGCAGAAAAAGCCAGAAGTGGTACTGTGGCTCAAGTGGTAGAGCTGAGCAACTGAGCAACAGTGCCCAGGCCCAGCGTTCGGGCCTCACGACCAACAAAATAAATAAATAAATAATAAAATTATAAAACAAGCTGAGTGCCAGTAATTCTAATTACTCAGGAGGCTAAGAGCTGAGGATTGAGGTTCAAAGCCAGCCTGGGCAAGCCAGCCTGGGCAGAATAGACCATGAGACTCTTACCTACAAAAGACTCAGAAGTGGAGTTGTGGCTCAAGTGCTAGAGACCTAGCCTTTAGCAAAAAAAAAAAAATGTTCAGGGACAGAACCCAAACCCTGAATTAAAACTTCAGAGAGGGGGAGGGGAGGGGAAGCGGGGAGGATTGGGTTGGAGGGCTGGGGGAGGATGGGAAGGGATGGGAAGGGGAAACAAAGGAGGAGGCTACAATGCTTGATAAGAAATGTATTCATTATCTTGCCCATGTAATTGTAATCCCTCTGTACAGTATTTTCACAATAAAAAAAACTTCAGGGCACACACACACAAGAAGGAGGAGGAAGGCTGGGAAGGTGGCTCAGTGGTAGAGCACTTGCCTTGCATGCCTGAGGCCCTGGGTTCGATTCCTCAGCACCACATAAGAAAAAAGAAAAAAGCCAG
>NW_012278981.1:0-2084 GCF_000151885.1 Dipodomys ordii
AGGAACCTCCATACTGCTTTCCAAAGTGGTTGAACAAGTTTACACTCCCACCAACAATGCAGTAAGGTTCCCTTCTGTCCACATCCCCTCCAGCATCTGTAGTTATTAGAGTTCTTGATTATAGCCATTCTGATTGGGCTGAGGTGGTATCTCAATGTTATTTTGATTTGCATTTCTTTTATGGTTAGGGAGGTTGAACATTTCTTCATGTGTCTGTTTGCTGGGTCATAGGAGAGCTCTATGAGGAGTCTTTTGAGGAACCTCCATACTACTTTCCAAAGTGGTTGAACAAGTTTACATTCCCACCAACAATGTAGTAAGGTTCCCTTCTGTCCACATCCCCTCCAGCATCTGTTGTTATTAGAGTTCTTGATTATGGCCATTCTAATTGGGCTGAGGTGGTATCTCAATGTTGTTTTGATTTGCATTTCTTTTACAGCTAGGGAGGTTGAACATTTCTTCATGTGTCTATTGGCCATCCTTCTTTCCTCTTCAAAGAAGTTTCTCTTTAAGTCTTTAGCCCACTTATTTATTGGGTAGTTGTTTCTTTGAAGATTTGTTGTTGAGGGATTTAATTTTTTGAGTTCCAGGTATATTTTAGATATGAGAACCTTGTCTGTTGTGTGGCTAGTGAAGATCTACTCCTAATCTGTGGGCTCTCTATTGATCTTGCTAGCTATGCCTTTGCCATGCAGAAGTTCTTCAATTTCATGCAGTCCCAATTGTCCAACATTTCTTTGATTTGTCGTGTTTCTGGGGCTCTGTTAAGAAAATTTTGGCCTGTTCCAAGGAGACCTAAGGTTTCTCCTATTCCATCCTGTAATGTTTTGAGAGTGTCTGCTTTGACTCCGAGGTCTTTGATCCATTTGTAGTTGATTCTCTTGCAGGGTGATATATAAGGATCTAGCTATAGTTTTCTACAATTAGTTAACCAATTTTTCCAGCACCATTTACTGAACAGACTGTCATTTTTCCATTCTACTTTTTTAGCTCCCTTATTGAAGATTAGATGGCTATAGGTCGATAGGTTCATCTCTGGGTTTTCAATTCTATTCCATTGGTCCTGAGGTCTCTTCTTGTGCCAGTACCAAGCTGTTTTCATTACTATGGCTTTATAGTACAGTTTGAAATTTGGTATTGATATTCCTCCAGCAGTGTCCATTCCGTTGAGTAGCGTTTTTGCTACTCACTGTCTTTTATTGTTCCATATGCATTTTCGGATTGCCTCTTCTATTTCCTTGAAGAATGTAGTTGGAATATTGATAGGTATCGCATTGAATTTGTAGATAGCCTTTGGAAGTATTGCCGTTTTCACGATGGTGATCTTTCCAATCCAGGAGCATTGAAGTTTTTGCCACTTTTTAAGTTCTGTTTGATTTGCATTTTCAAGTTTTTAAATTTTCATCATATAGTTCCTTCACTTCTTTGGGTAAGTTAATTTCTAGGTATTTTATTTTTGTGGGGTTATTACAAATGGAATTGCTTTCTTAATTTCAGCCATGCTTTTCTCATTCTTGGCATACAAAAAAGCCATTGATTTTTGACTGTTAATTTTATACCCTGATACTTTGCCAAAGTTTTGAATCAGCTTGAGTAATTTGGAAGTGGAATCCATGAGACTCTTTAAATATAAGATCATGTCATCTGCAAAGAGGGAGAGTTTCTCTTCATCTTTCAATATTTGGATCCTTTTTTTGTTTACATGTTGTCTTATTGCTGTAGCTAGGCATTCTAATACTAAATTGAAAAGAAGTAGAGAAAGTGGACATCCTTGTCTCATTCCTGAGTTAAGAGGAAATGGCTTTCGTTTGTCACCATTAAGTGTAATGCTGGCCGTAGTTTTGTCATATACAGCCTTTATTGTATTGAGGAATGTTCCTTAGATTCCTACTTTTTCCAGAACCTTCATCATAAAGGGGTGTTGGATCTTGTCAAATGCCTTTTCTGCTTCTATTGAGATAACCATGTGGTTCTTATCCTTGCTCTTGTTGATGTGATGAATTATATTAATTGATTTGCGCATATTGATCCATCTTTGCATCCTTGAAATGAATCCTCTTTGATCATGGTGTATGATTTTTTGG
>NW_012278982.1:0-1456 GCF_000151885.1 Dipodomys ordii
TAGTAAAGATCTTCTCCCAGTCCGTGGGCTTTCTATTGATCTTGCTAGCTATGTCCTTTGCCATGCAGAAGCTCTGCAACTTTATGCAATCCCATTTGTCCAACCTTAGAATAGAGACCCGGAAATACAACAAATCAAAGAAAGGTTGGACAAATGGGATTGCATAAAGTTGCAGAGCTTCCAAGGATCTTTTGCATTTTCAGGAGGGGGATGCATTACATTTGTAGCAGGTAATTAAAAATCTATTAAGAGAAAGTCAAACCATAACTTAATTGGATGTATTATGCAATACACATCTTTTTATCGTGTTTTGAGTTTTATCTTGAAATTTTGGTTGTTTTTTCCCCATGCTTTGGCTTTCTGTAACAGTATATGTCAGCATTAATTCTTTTTTTCCTGTTGTGTCCAAACTCTTATGGATTTTTTGTTCTTCTTTTTTTTTAATAGAACATCTCTTTTTTTCCAACTTCATTTAATGAGACCACAAATACAGGACTCCTAATTTGATATAGTTTCCTCAATGTGAGTGTAGTTCAATTGTAGAACTATTTTCCTCCTATGAAACTGTGAATTCAGGACTGATCAAATGTTGGACTTTGTTTGGCTTGACTGTGTTTATTTGTTTACTTTTGGAACTGTTTCTCCTAAGCACTATATCTCCACACACTGATGTTTCCAGAGACATTTTAGAAATACTGGTTTGTCATCATGCAAAGAAAATTCCTTTATTTCCAATGGACATTCTACAAACATGATGTTCTTAGTACTCAATTATGTAATCACTAATGAATTTGTATACTTATCCCACATTGGTAGAGCTTTGCCTGTTTTCAGTTGGTTGATTGGATAGAACAGGGATTTGATTCAGGGCCTCCTGTTCATTAGGTAAGAGCATTTGAGTAATACCCCCCCAGGTCTTTTTGCTTGTTTTCTCATGCTCTTGTCTGGGTCAGACTTGGACCACTTTTCAGGTAGCTGCTATTACCAATGTTCACCATCATTCATGACTCTCAGCACACCTGTAAGAGATTATGTAGACTTTATAAGGTAAAGTGGGTTTTCTAATTATTTTTGTCTTTGGTAAAAATAATAATTGCTTGTAGCTATATTTGAAGAGTATTTTTAGAACATCTAGGAGTAAGTATTTTTCTACTCAATGGAGAGTGAAACATGTAAAGATAATCTGGTCTTCACTTCAATTTTAATTTCTATTGACTAGGCTTTAGTCAATATGAAATCTGTTAGGTGCCATTGAATGATTTATTAGAGAGAATGATAGTTGGTGTCTAGGAAGGTGGCTCAGTGGTAGAGTGCTTGCCTTGTATGCCTGAGGCCCTGGGTTCGATTCCTCAGCACCACATAAGCAAAAAGAAAAAAGCCAAAGTGGTGCTGTGGCTCAAGTGGTAGAGCGCTAGCCTTGAGCTGAAGAGCTGAGGGACAGCGCCCAGGCCCAGAG
>NW_012278983.1:0-999 GCF_000151885.1 Dipodomys ordii
TCACGGTTTCTCCTGCCCGGGCTGGCTTTGAACCGAGATCCTCAGATCTCAGCCTCCTGAGTAGCTAGGATTACAGGCGTGAGCCACCAGCGCCCAGCAGTCTGTGAGATTCTTATCTCCAATTAACCAGAAGTAGCACTGTGGCTCAAGTGGTAGAGTGCTAGCACTGAGCAAAAAACAAACAAAAAAAGCTCATGGATGGGCTGGGAAGGTGGCTCAGTGGTAGAGTGCTTGCCTCGCATGCATGAAGGTCCTGGGTTCGATTCTTAAAACCAGAAAAAAGCCAGATGTGACGCTGTGGCTCAAGTGGTAGGGCATTACCTTTGAGCTGAAGAGCTGAGGGATAGCGCCCAGGCCCAGAGTTCAAACCCCAGGACTGGTGCATACACATGCATGTGTGTACACAACTACACACATGTACACATGCGTAAAAACACACACACACACACACACAACTTTAAGGATTCCCTGAGCCACCACCCTTTCTCTTGTGTTGGGACTGTCTGCAGAGGATAAAACCTGGAAATCCCCATGTAAACTGGGAAGCAGATGACTCCATTGCCAGCAAACTATATCTAACCATCCGGATATCTTCACAGCCTTACTTTCTGGTTTTTGTTATTGGTGCGTGTTTGTTTGTTTTTTGGTGCTGGTCCTGGGGCTTGAACCCAGGGTTGGGGCTCTGTCCCTGAACTTTTTTGGTCTAGGCAAGCACGCTACCATTTGAGCACAGTTCTACTTCCAGATGTTTTGGGCTTAACTGGAGATTAAGAGTCTCAGGATCTGTCTGTTTGGGCTGGCTCTGAACTGCAATCCTCAGATCTCAGCCTCCTGAGTAGCTAGGATTATAGGAATGAGCCATCTGTGCCTGGCTGGTTTTTTGTTGTTGTTGTTTTGGGTCCGGTCGTGGGGCCTGAACTCTGGGCCTGGGCGCTGTCCCTCAGCTCTTCAGCTCAAGGCTAGCGAAGAGTAAAGGCACTTGGTGGGGGGGAGTGGGAG
>NW_012278984.1:0-1478 GCF_000151885.1 Dipodomys ordii
ACCACTTGAGCCACAGCGCCACTTCCAGCTTTTTTTTTTTCTGCTTATGTGGTGCTGAGGAATCGAACCCAGGGCCTCATGCTTGCAAGGCAAGTGCTCTACGACTGAGTCAACTTCCCAGCCCACATTTATTTCTATGGATGTGGATAATACATGTTTTTCTTTTTTTTTTCTGGTTGGTCATGGGGCTTGAACTCTGGGCTTGGGCGCTGTCTCGCAGCTCTTCAGCTCAAGGCTAGTGCTCTACCACTTGAGCCACAGTGCCACTTCCGGTTTTCTGGTGGTTCATTGGAGATAAGAGTCTCATGGACTTTCCTGTCCCTGGTTGGCTTTGAATGGTGATCTTCAGATCTCAGCCTCCTGAGTAGCTAGGATTGCAAGTGTGAGCCACCAGCAACCAGTTGGTAATATACATTTTAAGTAAATATCAGACACAGAATGTTGGGATCCTTTCACCCCAAATAAACCATTGAGAAGATCAGTGATGCTAAAAGAAAAGTAAGAGTACAAACTATGAGGTTCTACTGAGTGACATCATTGAAGATTCAGTTGCTTGGCTGGGCAACACCATAGGGTTTTGAGCAGGAGCCTGACATAATCACATTAGTTCTTAGAAGTGTGCTTTGGTAGGAATGCCAGAGCTGTGATGGATGACACATAGAACTGTGAGGGTTGGCAAAGGCATTGGAGGTTGGAAGCAAATGTTTCATGGGATTGCAAAATGAAATAAGCCATTCTTAGCAATGTACTATTTTTCTGTTCCAATAATCCATCCAGAAATTAACTCACCACTTCCACCTACTGGTGAATAAGTTTCCAATCTAATACTGCTCCACACACCACACAGCAAAGGGAGGGGCAAATTTCACAGCATTGTAGCATCCCCTTAATCTGTGTGGGACACACATATGTACTGTTTTTCCCTAAACAAATACACCTATGATAAAACTTAGTTTAGGCATAATAAGAGAACAATAATAGCTAATAGTATAATAGAACAATAATAACAACCTGTTTTTTTTGTTGTATGTTTCTTTTTATTTTTGGTCACAGGGCTTGAACTCAGGGTTTTGCTCAAGACTAGCAATCTACCACTTTGAGCCATGACTTCTGGTTTTTGAGTGGTTAATTGGAAATTAAGGGTCTCACGGGGACTTTTCTCCCCTGGCTGGCTCTGAAGTACCATCCTCAGATCTCAGCCTCCTGAGTAGCTACTATTATAGGCATGGTCCATGGGTACAAGCTATCAGTCTGATTTTTTTTTTGTGGGTCATAGGGCTTGAACTCTGGGCCTGAGCGCTGTTCCTCAGCTCTTCAGATCTGGCTTTTGAACAACAATCTTCAGATCTCAGCCTCCTCAGTACTAGGATTACAGACATGAGTGCCCAGCTCAGTCTGATATTTTGACGTAAATAAAAGTTATGTAAAGATGCTCGTTCTCCCTCTCTCTCTCCCTCTCTCTCTCTCTCTCTCTCTCT
>NW_012278985.1:0-1795 GCF_000151885.1 Dipodomys ordii
GCTTTTTTCTTTTTGCTTATGTGGTGCTGAGGAATCGAACCCAGGGCCTCATGCATGCAAGGCAAGCGCTCTACCACTGAGCCACCTTCCCAGCCCCAGAAGTATTTGTTTGATTTCCAATCTTTTGAGGAATTTTTCAGGTTGTGTTTCTTTTATTGATTGTTGGCAAATCCCTCTATGGCCAGAGAATATGCTCAATATGATTTCAGCCACTAAAAATTGCTGAGGGTCGCTTTCAAGCCCAGTATCTCTTTGGGAGAATGTTTCATGCGTACTTGAAGAGAATGTGTATTCTTCAGCCACTGGGTTCCATGCTCTGTAGTGCCATTTACATCAGGCAGGATAATGTGCTGGGCATCTTCTATTTCCTTAATGAACGTTTATCTGCTGTGGTGGGGACTTCAAGTTCCCCTGATCATCTGTGATGGTGGACTTGGCTGTGTGTGTGTGTGTGTCTCTCTCTCTCTCTCTTTCTGCCTGTCTGTCTCTGTCTCTGTCTGTCTCTGTCTCTCTCTCTGCTTTCTGTCTCTGTCTCTGACTCTGTCTATCTCTGTCTCTCTCTGTCTCTCTCCTTCTCTCTTTATCTCTCCTTCTGTTATTGGATTGTGACACCATGGGATGATTTTATCTTCTTGTTGGATCACATGCAGTCCTGCAATCTTTCTCACTGTCTCTCAATATGTCTTGCCATGGGACCCATTTTGGTTGATACCAGAGGTGCAAAACTATATATTTTATCTATATTTTGTGAAAGGAGATTTTGCTGGATGTATAATTCCAAAAACACCATTCCAATGTCTGTTAGCACCCATAGTTTCTACCTGAAAGTAGTCATTAGCCTTATTGGTGCTGCTGTGATAGGGTGTTTTGTTATCACTGCTTTTAGGTTTTTTCTTTGTCTTTGGTTTTCAATAGTTTAAAGTATGTTGGGGACTTCTATTTGTCCTTATCTTTCTTACAAACTCCAACACTTCAAATGTTGTGAATTCTTCAAGACTGTCTCTTTGTCATCATCTGCACTGTCCACACAGAATGAAGACCCACATCATATAGTGACCATTTGTAGTGCTTTTTTAGTCTTCTCCAGCCCACCTCTATTTTCCTCAGTTTTTCCATCTTGAAACAATCAGAGACAGTAAATCTTTTCCTATCCATTTTAAGGATTTAAGAAATAAATCAGATCAAGGAACTTCAGACTTGAAAGAAATCTTAGAGATCATCTAGGGATTTTTATTTTTGCACATAGGTCATTCTTCACAACTTACTAATCACTTTCCATTATACTCTCAGAACAACCCTGTAAAATAGGAGAAGAATCAGTCATCTTTTTGCATAGGAAGAAAATGGGTTAAGAAAAGCCTAGTTAGTGGCAGGCCTGGGAGGAGTGTTTCTCCAGAATCCTCCCTGTAGATACAACTAGACAGTTCCATAAGAAAGGTTGACCAGCTCTTGCTTACATACCTCCATGCACGGGAAGTTCACTGCTACCCAAGCTAGCCCAGTCCCTAGTAGATGCTTTGATAGCTGGTGGTAGTGCATGTGATGCTGAGGAGTTGGTGATTTTTTAGGGCTTTTACCCTACTTTGTGTTGAGGGCAAAGAATTTGCAGAAAATTTAGAGAACATACAAAAGTGGACAAACTGTCAGTAATAAATTTAAAATATGAATCTAGCAGTGTTGATTGCTTGTTTGTAACTCTCAGTGGCTTCCTAGTTCCCTAAGTCCAGACTGGAAGAGGCCTTCTTGAAATTGGTTGAGCTGACCATCTCTTCTTTTTTTTTTTTTTGGGTCCGGT
>NW_012278986.1:0-975 GCF_000151885.1 Dipodomys ordii
ATATCTTTCCATTTCTTAGCAAATGGGACAGTGTCATTCTTTCTGATGGAGGCATAGAATTCCATTTATATATATGTAATATTTATATAATATATTATATAATATATAATTCCATTCCATATATATATATATCATATTTTCTTCATCCATTCATCTACTGAGGGGCATCTGGGTTGATTCCCTAACTTAGCTAAGGTGAATAATGCTGCGATAATATAACCTGATGCAAAGGGAAATGAACCCCAAGATAGGGACCCAAGAGGTTTTTTATCTTTGTTGCTGTTCTTTTTTATTTTTTTATTTTTTTTTGTCTGTCATAAGGCTTGAACTCTGGGTCTGGGCGCTGTCTCTCACTCTTCAGCTCAAGGCTAGTGCTCTACCACTTGAGCCACAATACCACTTCTGGTTTTTTGGTGATTTGTTGGAGATGAGAGTCTCATGGGCTTTCCTGTCCGGATTTTGAACCACAATCCTCGGATCTCAGCCCCTTGAGAGCTAGGATTACAGGCATGAGCCACCAACACCTGGCTTGTTGCTGTTCTTTTTAATGTATTTATAATGTACTATGAGCTTTTTTTTTGTTGTTTCTTTGCATGTTCGTCCCCCATGGTACAAACCCTGTTGTCACTGTATTTGATTCCAGTGTCCTGCATCTTGTATATACAATTTTCTAGTTTGGGGAAGGGAAGGGAAATAACAAAATGCTGAAATAAGGATACAGGATGACCCATTGTAACAACAAGATGTACAGGACAGTATGTTGAAAACAAACTTTATGGGGGGTGGGAGGAGGGGGAGGAGGTGTGGGAGAGGTGGGTATGAAAGGATGGTAGGGGAAAAATAAAGGGGGAGGGTGAAAAAAGAAGTCAGTTCTTTTTTTTCTATTTAAAATGAAAATAAGGTATTAACTTCTAACATAAATTTGAATAATCTTCTCAACCATAAAGATATTCACAGGTGCAATGCCCCAGGTCC
>NW_012278987.1:0-2992 GCF_000151885.1 Dipodomys ordii
TTGGAGATAGGAGTCTCACGGTCTCTCCTGCCCGGGCTGGCTTTGAACTGCGATCCTCAGATCTCAGCCTCCTGAGTAGCTAGGATTATAGACGGGAGCCACCGGCGCCCGGCACGTTTAGGAATCTTGACTTTCAGGGACCATACAGAAATCTCCGAACGGGGCACCGGAGACAAGCCGGTAATCCTAGCTTCTCTCCTTAGATTGAGATCTGAGGATCACTGTTCGAAGCCAGCCCAGGCAGGAAAGTCAGTGAGACTCTCATCCCCAATTAAACACCAAAAAGCCCAGAGTGGAGCTGTGGCTCAACTGGTAGAATGCCAGTTCAAGCCCCAGCACACACACACACACACACACACACACACACACACACACACAAAATCTCTTAATAAACAGAAACCTAGTACTTAGAGACTTCCAATCCACTGAGTAGCCCCTTTGGTGGAACAGAGCTCAGACAGAAAATCAAGGTTATCCTGAGCTCAGCCTAATTCTTGTCCCGTTTACCCGCCCCCCACGACTGGGAGGACTTCAGAGCTCGGTTGCTTCGGAGGGGTGGGTGCGCGTGGTCAAAGCTAACTAGTCAGTCCGTGGATACTCTGCAGGGAGCTTGCGGCTAGGGAGTTTTTCGAGAAGGAAATAGTAGTGAGGCCGAATGGTGGAAAACCCCAGTTCCTGTGCTAGGCATTCTCACGGTGGGATGCTGTCAGATTTTGTAGCTCCCGGACCCATTCACCTTCCACAGAAACTACCTGGTGTTTACTCGGTGCTGAGATTCAGGTGGTGAACCAAGCACTTGACATCTCTGTCCTTAGACACCCTCACCACCCACTTCCCAGCAGCTACTCATCCCAAGGTTGGTCCCACCAGAGGAGCTTCTGTTCTGCACTCCTAGGGTTGGGCACAGGGAAACAGCCTTTGCAGTTCGCTTCTGATTTGCTGGTGACAAGTGAGATCCTGCTTTCCTTTCTTTGGGGGAGAGACTGTGCAATTGCATCTAGGTCTAAAGGCATGATCTTGGGCCTTGGTAGTTGGGCCAAGCCAAGTATCTAGGCTAAATTTATTTTGTCAGCTCTGGGTTGTTAGACAGTCATGAATAGCTTGGAAAAGGCCTAGCATTCTGTTTCACTTCCTCACTAACAAAATGGGCACATTGTTTTATTTCTCAGCTTCTGGAACTTGTTTGGCTTGCTTGCTTAGCTGGTGCTTTACCACTGGTGTCACTCATCTAGACTTTTGCTGGTTATTTTGGAGATGGAGTGTCTCATGGACTTTTCTACCTAAGGTAGCTTTGGATTGCAGTCTTCCAGATCTCAGCTTCCTGAGTAGCTAGGATTATAGGTAAGAGCCACCAGCACCTGGCTAAGCTAATCACCCCTTTAAGCTTCTCCTTCCTTCCCTGTAAGAGAGAAGGATGAATGTATAGGGTCTTAGGGCCCGTGACTTGCTTCCCAGCTGTGCTGAAGAGCAAGCCATTGAACCTCTCTGATCTTAGTTTCTCCATTGGTCCAATAAGTGTATGTCCCCTCCCTAGTCTCAAGAGTTATACTTAGTCTCCCAAGTGACAGGTATAAAAATATTTTGAGGGAAGGGAAGGGATAGTAGGGGAAAAGCAAAGGAGGGGGTAACAATGCTCGATAGGAAATGTACTCATTACCTTATTAATGTAACTGTAACACCCCTCTGTACAGTATCTTTACAATAAAAAAAAATTTGAACCAGGTGCCAGTGGCTCATGCCTGTAATCCTAGCTACTCAGGAGGCTGAGATCTGAGGATTGAGGTTCAAAGCCACCCTAGGCAGGAAAATAGGTGAGACTCATCTCCAATTAATCACCAGAAAATGGGAAATGGCATGTGGCTCAAGTGGTAGAATGCTAACCTTGAGCTGAAGAGCTGAGGGACAGCGCCCAGGCCAAGTTCAAGCCCCACGACCAATTTTTTTTTTAAACAGGAAAGAAAACAACAGCCAGGCATGGTATTGCATTTCTGTAACCCCAGCTCTTGGGATGCTGAGGCAGGAGAAAGGCAAATATCAAGAGATTAGCCTGGGCTACTAGTAAGACACTGTTTCAATAAATAAGGAGGGGTGGGGGGAGAGAGACACATATACACTAATGTCAGCTTAGACCAGTCATGCACCATTGCCTCCACAGTGTCTGCTGGAAGAAACCCCCTCCACCCTCTCCCCCCCCCTTCTCTTTCTCTCTCTTGGTACTGAGGCTTGAATTCAGGGCCTTATGTTCCTGCTTGGCTTTTTCTGATCACAGAGCTCTAACCTTTGAGCCTTGCCCACAGTTCCAGGAAGTCACCTTTGGCCTTTGGAATGGTCTCCCTTGGGACTTTTGTTAGACACCTTTTTACTGCTTCTCTACTGTCCCCATAGGATCAACCTCCTCATCCATTCAAAACTCTACCATTTATGTCTAACTCTTCCTGTTCTCCAAAGGTACACCAGAATCTTTTCCAAAGAAGCTTGTACTTTTCTACCTCCAGGCCTTTATTCATCAGTTCTAGGTTGGATTTTCCATGCCCCCTTCAGATCTGTTCCTCTTTCACTGCTTTTAAAATCAGAGGCTCATTATATCTAGAAGCTCATCTTGGAACTGGAGTGTATTATCCTCAGTTCCTTTTCTCCCTACCCCTATTTGCAGGAGCCCCAACCCATAAAAATGTTTTCTGAGAATCCACCTTTTGTGTCTTTTGTGTCCTCAAGCCATGAGGAAGTTGTGGGAAGAGACTGAATGCACATCTTCTCTATGGCTGGCCCTGTGTTGACACTGCAGGCACTCAAGTGGGTCAGTCTTTTTCCAGAGGGGCTCCAGGCTGGTGGGGAATGGTCACATAATCACAGTCCTGGACTTGCTTCTTTGCTTTTTTTTTTTTTTGGGTCCGGCCATGGGCCCTGAACTCTGGGCCTGGGTGCTGTCCCTCAGCTCTTCAGCTCAAGGCTAGCGCTCTACCACTTGAGCCACAGCACCACTTCCGGCTTT
>NW_012278988.1:0-2167 GCF_000151885.1 Dipodomys ordii
CTGGGCCTGGGCGCTGTCCCTCAGCTCTTCAGCTCAAGGCTAGCGCTCTACCACTTGAGCTACAGCGCCACTTCCGGTTTTCTGGTGGTTTATTGGAGATGGGAGTCTCACGGTCTCTCCTGCCCGGGCTGGCTTTGAACCGGGATCCTCAGATCTCAGCCTCCTGAGTAGCTAGGATACAGGCGTGAGCCACCAGTACCCGGCTTCTCCTATGCTTTTTTGCAGTAGTTTCAAAGTTTGTTTATTTGTTTGTTTGTTTGGTTGGTTGGTTGTGGGGCTTGAGCTCTGGGCCTGGTGCTGTCCCTCAGCTCTTCAGCTCAAGGCTAGCACTCTACCACTTGAGCCACAGTACCACTTCCAGCTTTTTCTGCTTATGTGGTGCTGAGAAACTGAACCCAAGGCCTCATGCATACGAGGTAAGCACTCTACCACTAAGCCACTTTGCCAGCCCCAGTTTCAAAGTTTTGAGGCTGGTGTTGAGGTCTTTGATACTCTTTGAATTAATAGTGGTGCGTGGTGGTAAACAGGATCCACTTTTAGTTTTCTGCATTATGGATGGCCAGTTTTCCCAACGCCAAATATTCTTTGGGTTTTTTTTTTTTTTTCCAGTCCTGGGGCTTGAACTCAGGGTCTGAGCGCTGTCCCTGAGCTGCTTTTGCTCAAGGATAGCACTCTACCACTTGAGCCACAGCGCCACTTCTGGCTTTTTTCTTTTTGTTTATGTGGTGCTGAGGAATCAAACCCAGGGCCTCCTGCATGCAAGGCAAGCGCTCTACCACTGAGCCACCTTCCCAGCCCCCAGGTTCTCAGTTTTCTGAATTTAGTAACCCCTACAGGATGATGCCCTTCGCTCCAACAGCTTCCAAGCCTTCCTGGCCTGTATCCAAACACCTGCCTCACCCTCAAGGTACTGTCCTGATTAAGGAAGTTGACACACCTGCAGTACCCCTGCCTCAAGGTGTACTTTTACTTTCCTAATAAATCAATCTTTACTATCATCTGTTTAAAAAAATCCTATGGTGATAATAACTGTTAGGAACAGCTGCTAGACTGTAAATGTCCGCACTCAGATAGCTTACTCTCGGTCTAGTAGTATGCTTAGATTTCATTCTTGTTATAGGCCAGGGAGCAAAGAAGTACTGATATCTCTTTGCAAAATTAATGCCTATAGAGAAATCATTAGGGATGGGAATGTGGCTTAGTGGCAGAGTGCTTGCCTAGCATGCATAAAGCCCTGGGTTCGATTCCTCTGTACCACATAAACAGAAAAAGCCGGAAGGGGTGCTATGGCTCAAGTGATAGATTGCTAGCCTTGAACAAAATGAAGGTCAGGGACAGTGCCCAGGCCCTCAGTTCAAGCCCCAGGACTGGCAAAAAGAAAGGAAGGAAGGAAGGAAGGAAGGAAAGAAGGAAGGGAGGGAGGGAGCTAGGGAAGGAGGGAGCGAGGGAGGGAGGGAGCGAGGGAGGGAGGGAGCGAGGGAGGGAGGGAGCGAGGGAGGGAGCGAGGGAGGGAAAAGGAAAAAGAAAGAAAAAGAGAAGAAATCACTATAGGATCTTCACAGAAGTTATGGCCAGCCTCTCAAAGAGGGAAGGAGGAAGGAGGAGCTGGTTCCATTGGCAAGGGAGATTCAGTAGAATTTTAGGGTTTAAAATAATTGTATTTCTGAGTGCCAATGGCTCATGCCTGTAATCCTAGCTACTCAGGAGGCTGAGATCTGAGGATCTCGGTTCAAAGCCAGCCCGCAGGAAAGTCAGTGAGACTCTTATCTCCAATAAACCACTAGAAAACCGCAAGTGGCACTGTGGCTCAAGTGGTAGAGCACTCACCTTGAGCTGAAGAGCTGAGGGACAGCGCCCAGGCCCAGAGTTCAAGCCCCAAGAACAACAACAAAAAAAATTGTATTAATTCCAAACTATCAAAATGCCCCCATTCTAAGTTTCTGATTAATCCTATAGTTTCATATATGAGACCAATAAGGCTATGGATTCAACTGGGTTGGAAATTTGGCAATCTACAGGATCAAACATTGTAGCTACAGGATCCGATGCCATTTGTATCCAAGGATTTCTTTGTTGTTTTTTTTTTTGTTGTTGTTTTTTGGGTCCGGTTGTGGGGCCTGAACTCTGGGCCTGGGCGCTGTCCCTCAGCTCTTCAGCTCAAGGCTAG
>NW_012278989.1:0-2085 GCF_000151885.1 Dipodomys ordii
GACCGACAAAAAAAAAAAAAGTAATAATAACACCACTACCACCACTACTGCTGCTGCTGCTGCTACTACGATGACGACTATGATGACTACTAACTAAAGCCAAAAGTAGAACTGTGACTCAAGTAGTAGAAAGGTTCAAGTACTGGAAGACAGACTATTCATGGAGGACAATGACCAGGAGTCATCTTTCAGCAATAAAACTAAGGGGCAGCATCTAGGCCCTGAGGTCAAGTTCCAGTATAGGCATGTACACACACACACACACACACACACACGAAACCAAAACCAAAAAGAAGAAAACAACTATAAAAAGACAGTGCTAAGTCAGGCCCCCATGGCTCACCCTTGTAATCCTAGCTACTCAGGAGACAGATCTGAGGTTTATTTATTTATTTTTGCCAGTCAATCCTGGAGCTTGAACTCCGGGCCTGGGCACTGTTCCTGAGCCTCTTTGTGCTCAAGGCTAGTACTTTACCAGTTGAGCCACAGCTCCACTTCTGGCTTTTTCTGTTTATGTGGTATTGAAGAATCAAACCCAGGGCTTCATGCATACTAGGCAAGTACTCTACCACTGAGCCACCTTCCTGGCTCAGTTTGCCAGGCCAGGTGCTGGTGGCTCACACCTGTAATCCTAGCTATTCAGGAGGCTGAGATCTGAGGATCATGGTTCAAAGCCAGCCCAGGCAGGAAAGCTCATGAGACTCTTATCTCCAATTAACCACCAGAATACCAGAAGTGACACTGTGGCTCAAGTGGTAGAGTGCTCACCTTGAGCTGAAGGGCTGAGGGACAGTGCCCAGACCCAGAATTCTAAGCCCCATGATGGACAAAAAAAAAAAAGAGTATACTGCTGGTAATATAAGTAATCACCTGTGACTTTGTAGACCTTGGAATCTGGTGTGTAAGTGCATGAGGCCCAAGCTGTAGACCCCTTGTCTTAAGAGTTTTCTGAAGTGGACACTGCTGTTGGTTATAAAGTGTCTCCTTTCTAAGAGGGCTGTTCAACATGGCTCAGGGTGATATCAATCTTCCGAGCCCTCTGTGCCCCTGGGGCCTGTCAGTGTGTACTTGGCTCTGATCGATCAGGGTACAACTTCTCTGTGGAGAGTGTGAAGACACCTGAGAAGAAGGGTCTGACATATCACCGCATCGTAGAGGCCTTCCGGTTTGCCTATGCCAAGAGGACCCTGTTGGGAGACCCCAATTTTGTTGATATGACTCAGGTAAGAGCCTGGCCCACAGTTGAGGAGAGACTTGCCATAGAGATGCTGAGTGGGGTCTCAGGACTCCCCCGCCTCATGTTTATTTTTCGAATCAGTTCCTGCCATACACTTTGGTTGTAGACCTACTATGTGCTGGAATAGACTGGTTACTCTAAGCCCCAGCCTTTGCTCTCTGCACCTCATCTGAGCTGACTTGACAACAGATAACTGGTGCCCACTTCTGGCTGAACTCCTACTTCAGGGGCCTTTGTACATGCTAAGCTCTTGAGGTGAGAAATGCATGGGGCGGTCTTGTAGTTTTCAGGATTGCTGTGGATGATGTGCAGGAAGTTGAGGACCCAGTGAGCAGAGGCCTCAGCGGTCTGCTCCCTCGTCCTACTAAGAAACGAATGCTTCTCTGATCTCTACCCTTGGCTTGGTATCACCTGGCTGACTCATTTGTCAGGTACCTCAGCTCTAAACTAGGCCTTCACTGAGGCCTCCTTTGCATCCCTTCCTGCCAGGGGCCCTCATGACCTTTTTCACCTACTTGGATGCCCTGCCTTCAGGGGCAGACTTGCAGGGATGCCCTCCCCCCCCCCCCCCCCCCCAATGACTTGGGACCAGCAGGAGGGGCCTCCATTCTCCCTGGCATCTTCTCTTTTCCTGGTGGACACTGAGCAGTCAAGTCCTCACATTTCTGCAAACAATGATCTGGTATCTTATCTCTCTGAGGGACAGGAGCCACCCCATTCTGCCCACCTCTGCCATCCCTTTCCCTCCTCACTAAGTCTGGCCTTCTCTTCACTCTCTGGCTCAGGACACCATTCTCATAAGGATTTTTTTTGCCTCTCTCAGGTTCCATTTATATTCTCTTTTTTTT
>NW_012278990.1:0-1893 GCF_000151885.1 Dipodomys ordii
AAAAAAAGAAGGAATAAAATAATTATATATTTTATGATATGAATAAATCTCCAGATTATTTATAATACCCGATACAATGTAAATTCCATATATAACTATTATCATGTATGATTATTCACACTGTGTGAAAAAGTCACAAAAGACCACATGTCAAATGATTGTATTTATAGGCAAATCTGTGAGAGAGAAAATAGATTTGTGGGTGTTTAGTGCTGGAATCAGGAGGCATGGGGGAGTGACAGCTTAAAGGGAATGGGTTCTTTCCAAGGTGCTACCAATGTTCTAAAATTGAATAGAGTGATGGTTGTGTTTATCTTTAAAACCACTGGATCTGGGTATGTTGGAACATGTCTGTAGTCCCAGCATCTAGGAAGGCTGAGGTGGGAAATTTGAGCCTAAAGTTTGAGATCAGCCTGGGCTGATCTTGTCTCAACAATAAATCTGACCCACATTAGGGAATTGTATCTTAATAAAATGATTGTTGAATGAATATTTACTCACTGTTTAAAAGAAAGTGATTGGAAGAAATACAGTTATTCTTTAGTGTAAGTGGAGGAATGGTTCCAGGGCCTCCACAAATACTAAGATTAATGTATGCTCAGATCTCTCTCTCTCTCTCTCTCTCTTTCTCTCTCTCTCTGTCAGTCATGGGGCTTGAACTCTGGGCCTGGGATCTTCCCTTAACTCTTCAGCTCAAGGTTAACACTCTACCACTTGAGCCACAGCACCACCTCTGGCTTTCTGAGTCTTATGGACTTTTCCTGCCTGGGCTGGCTTTGAACTGTGATCCTCACATTTCAGCCTTCTGAGTAGCTAGGATTGCAGGTGTGAGTCACCAGTGCCCAGCGCTCAAATCTCTTATACAAATTTGCCCAGTATTTACATAGGCATATGCAAATAATTATAAAATAATGTATAATTTACAATAAATTTATGTAATTTGAATAAATTTAAATTAAATCTCCAGATAATTTATAGTATCTGAAACAAATTCCATATAACTATTACAATGTATTATTTAGAGAATGAGTTCAAGAAAAAAAATTCTGCTTCTGTTTAGTATAGATGCTTTTTCTTTTTTTGCTGTTGGTCGTGGGGCTTGAACTCTGGGCGTGGGCTCTGTCCCTGCACTCTTCAGATCAAGGCGAGCACTCTACTGTTTGAGCCACAGTGCCACTTTCTGACTTCCTGGTGGTTTATTGGAGATAGGAGTCTCACAGACTTTCTTGCCTGGGCTGGCTTTGAACCGTGATCCTCAGGTCTCAGTCCCCTGAGTAGCTAGGATTACAGTTGTGAGCCACTGGCGCCCAGCTGCTTTTTCTTTTTTTAGTAATGAGATTTGAACTCAGGGCCTGACACTTGCTAGGCTACAACTCTACTACTTGAACTGTACCTCCAGCCCTGCTTTTTGAGATTTTTTTTTTATTTTTGAGGTAGAATCTTAAGGAATTTTCTTCCTGGATTAACTTTTAACCTCAATCTTCTGATCTCATCCTCCTGAGTAGTTAGGATTACAGCCATGAGCCACTGGTGTGTAGCTCAAATACATTTTTTAAAAACTATTTTGACTTGAGTTGACTTGGGATACAGAAATCACAGATATAGGACAACTGTAGACCAACTAACTAGTCAACAGGAAGTTCAAGATGGTGTGATTCTAAATTCTTTCCTTCTGTAATTTTCCCCTAATTTGACAAGTTTGTTTTTTTTAGGGAACAAAACAAATTTAAAGTGAAAATGCGAATTTAATTGGAGAAAAAAAAGCAAGCAACTGTTTTAGATTTTTTTTTTTTTTGGTCCGGTCGTGGGGCCTGAACTCTGGGCCTGGGCGCTGTCCCTCAGCTCTTTAGCTCAAGGCTAGCGTTCTACCACTTGAGCCACAGCACCACTTCC
>NW_012278991.1:0-1404 GCF_000151885.1 Dipodomys ordii
TCTGGGCTGCACTACGGAGCTGCGGGACCGCGCCAGCGCCGAGGAAACCGAGCCCATGGCCGCCCCGGGACTCCAGCCCCCCGCGGGGCCGAGGCGGGCTTCGGGGCCCCACCCGCGCTGGAGGCCCCCCGCGGTCGGTATCTGAGTCTCCCGCGGTCCTCCCGCTGCTGGGCTCGGGGGAGACGGTGGCGCTGCGCTGCGCGCCCACCCCAGTGATCCGCGGCGCTGGGTGTCGCGGGGCTCCCCGGGCGCGGACGTGCGGGGTGGGGGCGGGCTGGGCGGGGAGGGGCGTGGCCGCACGCGCGATGCCTTGTTCTCCAGGCCACACACGGCTGGTGGTGCCCTCCTCCCGTCCCCGGACCCTGGGGTCCTAGGCTTCGGAGTTAGGAGGGGCGCCGAGACCTGCTCAGGTCCGGGCTGAGCCTCGCCTGGGCCCCATAGCCCACCCTGGGAGTCTCCCTACCGGCCTGCTGTGGTCCTCTGCTTGCCAAGGATGGCAGGGCGTGGGCCCCGGGCAGAGGCTGGAGAAGAGGCCGGCAAATAACGCCCTTCCGGGTCAGCGCTGCCCAGTATCACACTCCAGGTCAGGATGAGACGGTCTGGGGGACACCCTCTCCCACCCCCCCCTCTGAGGGAAGCACTGGAGTCTGTCAATGCACAGTGAAAGACTGCCATGTATGGAGGTGACTGTAGGTGGTCAGGTGTGGGGAGATGACTGTAGGTGACCATGTGTAGGGAGGTGACTGTAGGTGGTCATATGTAGGGAGGTGACTGTAGGTGGTCATGTGTGGGGAGGTGACTGTAGGTGGTCATGTGTGGGGAGGTGACTGTAGGTGGTCAGGTGTGGGGAGGTGACTGTAGGTGGTCGGGTGTGGGGAGGTGACTGTAGGTGACCATGTGTGGGGAGGTGACTGTAGGTGACCATGTGTGGGGAGGTGACTGTAGGTGGTCATGTGGGGAGGTGACTGTAGGTGGTCATGTGGGGAGGTGACTGTAGGTGACCATGGAGGTGACTGTAGGTGACCATGTGTGGGGAGGTGACTGTAGGTGGTCATGTGTGGGGAGGTGACTGTAGGTGGTCATGTGTGGGGAGGTGACTGTAGGTGACCATGTGTGGGGAGGTGACTGTAGGTGATCATGTGTGTGGAGGTAACTGTAGGTGACCATGTGTGTGGAGGTGACTGTAGGTGGTCATGTGTGTGGAGGTGACTGTAGGTGACCATGTGTGTGGAGGTGACTGTAGGTGACCATGTGTGGGGAGGTGACTGTAGGTGGTCATGTGTGGGGAGGTGACTGTAGGTGACCATGTGTGTGGAGATGACTGTAGGTGGTCATGTGTGGGGAGGTGACTGTAGGTGGTCATGTGTGGGGAGGTGACTGTAGGTGGTCATGTGTGGGGAGGTG
>NW_012278992.1:0-2480 GCF_000151885.1 Dipodomys ordii
AAGCCGGAAGTGGCGCTGTGGCTCAAGTGGTAGAGCACTAGCCTTGAGCTGAAGAGCTGAGGGACAGTGCCCAGGCCCAGAGTTCAGGCCCTATGACTGGACCAAAAAAAAAAAAAGAGAAGTTCAAACAATGGGAAATAGAAAACAAAGAGTGCCTTCCCCACAACAGGTAATTTCTTCTATGGAGGAGTACACATTATGAACAAAGGCACTTTCTAGAAGGGATCCTTACTGTATGAAATTAAATATTTCTGCATGTATGCATGCTTGTTTCTGCACTTGTATATATATATGACTTGTGTTTATATATACAAATATACATATATGTTTGTATTCATATGTCATACTAATTTGGTTGTTGAAATTAATTACTATTTTGGTATTTAAAGCAATCTTCTCAAATGTTTAGCTTTTCCTTTCTATTATCAGAAATTAATGTGAGCACAAAATTGAACAAATATAGTGTCACATTTAAAAATTAAACATTTCAGTTGCTTCTCAAAACCCTGTGTGATTCTTTATGTGTCAATGTAATTGAGGTAATCTAGACATGTGTGGATATGGTGGTAAGAAAACAACAGGCCAGTAACAAGATAAAAAATATTCCAAATTTCAGTAAGTTAATTTTGGCCAGTGCAGGGACTTGAACACACTACCTGGGCTATGTCCCTGAGTCTCTATGTACTCAAGGCTAGTGCCCAAGTACTTGAACACAGCATTTCTTCTGTTTTTCTCTGAATTGTTCTTTGGAGACATGGTTATCACTAACTTTTCTGCACAAGCTGGCTTCCAAGCCTGATCTTCTTATCTGAGCCACCTGCACAGCTCAGTTTACAACCATCAGCCAACAGGAACTTTCTTATGAATTCCTTTAGTTACTAATAACTCATTATGTTAATACCTATTGTGTTGAAAACTGCAAATTGAGCTTCTCCTTATGCTTTCCTTCAGTCAAAGCAAAGGATGACCTAATGAACAGAATTATCTGTATTTTTCATCAGCCACCAAGTTTTATTCAACTTTTGGAATTAAACATTTAGCAACCTGAAATTATAGACATTCATAAAATAATGGATGTGGCAAGATGGAGTAAAATGATTTCTCTGGAAAAAAGTCTTTCTACTCTTTTTCTGAGTGACCAGTAAAGATTATTTTTCAGAGTGATTATTTTATTCCTCCATAGATTTTTCTTCTGAGATAATGCATTCGGTGTCGCTACTCTTTTTGAATTCAGAATCAGAGATTAAAGGCAATCAGGAGTACTTCTTACTTCAGGTTTTCTGTTTTAACTCAGATTTACTTCACTATAAGATGATGTCTGTTTTAGCTGCACACTTTTCTGAAGAACATCCAGTTTTATAATCCTACTAGAGATCAAATGATTTGGGATGAGAAAAGAAAACTGGAGCCAGAGTATGACATTCTGAACATCTGGAATTCTCCAGAGGGCCTTGCACTTGAGGTGAAAGTAGGAAAATTTTCTCCATATGCTCCACATGGCAACCAAATGTCTTTATCTGAAGATATGGTAGAGTAGGCCATTGGAACTACAGAGGTGAGTTGTAGCTAATCCTAATAATTTTAGGGACACACACATCAGTAAGAGTCACCCTTTAAATTTATACCTGTCTGAGTGACAGCAAATTTCTCCTATAATCCTAGCAGCTAATAGAGCTGAGATTGGAATATCATAGCTTAGAGTCAGCTCACACAGGAATCTCTGTGAGACTCATCTCCAATTAACCACCTCAAATCTGGAAGTAGAGCTGTGACTCAGGCAGTAGAATGCTATCTTTTTCTTTTTCTTGAATGCCAAATTTTTTTAATTGTGAAAATACCGTTCATAGGAGTTAAAATTACATGAGCAAGATAATGAGCACATTTCTTATCAAGCATGTTTTCCTCCTCCTTTGTTTCCCCTTTCTATCCTTTCCAATTTCCCCGCTCACTGAAATCAAAGAACTGTTGGACAAATGGGATTGCATGAAGTTGCAGAGCTTCTGCTTGGCAAAGAATATAGCTGGCAAGATAATATAAAGCCCACAGATTGGGAGAAGATCTTCACTAGCCATACAACGGACAAGAGTCTCATATCTAAAATATACTTGGAACTCAAAAAATTATATCCCACAACATGAAATCCTCAAAGAAACAACTGCCCAATAAATAAGTGGGCTAAAGACTTGAAGAGAAACTTCTCTGAAGAAGAAAGAAGGATGGCCAATAGACACATTTAGAAATGCTCAACCTCCCTAGCCATAAAAGAAATGCAAATCAAAACAACATTGAGATACCACCTCACCCAGTTAGAATGGCTACAATCAAGAACTCTAACAACAACAGATGTTGGAGGGGATGTGGACAGGCGGGAACCTTACTTCATTGTTGGTGGGAGTGTAAACTTGTTCAACCACTTTGGAAAGCAGTATGGAGGTTCCTCAAAAGACTGCACATAGAGTTCCCCTATGACCCAGCAATCC
>NW_012278993.1:0-4278 GCF_000151885.1 Dipodomys ordii
CTGTAGCTCAAGTGGTAGAGCGCTCGCCTTGAGCTGAAGAGCTGAGGGACAGCGCCCAGGCCCAGAGTTCAAGCCCCATGACCAACAACAAAAAAAAGCAGCTCAGGGACAGTGCCCAAACCATGAGTTCAGTCTCTAGGAGTGGCAAAAACAACCAACCAAACAAACAAAAATGTACCCTTTACCTGACTTATGTAACTGTAACCCCTCTGTACATCCCCTTTATAATAACAATTAAATTTTTCAAAAAAGAAATGTCACCCTATCCCAGGGCCTTCATCTTGGTAGTTGCACAGATCCCTGGGTTTCTCTCATCTCTATTAAATAAAACAAACAACAACAACAAAAAACTAGTCTAAAGCTGGATGCAATGACTCCAACCTCTCAGCTACTCAGGAAGCAAAGGCAGGAGGAGCTTGAGTTCAAGGCCAAACTAAGCAAGTTATTAAGACCCTATCTAAAAAACGAAATAGAAGCCAGGCACTGTGGTTCATGCCTGTAATCCTAGCTGTTCAGGAGGCTGAGGTCTAAAGATCACGGTTCGAGGCCAGTCTGGGCAGGAAAGTCTATGAGACTCTTACTCCAATTAACTACCAGAAAACTGTATGTGGCACTGTGGCTCAAAATGGTAGAGTGGTAGCCTTAAGCAAAAGTGCTCAGGGACAGCACCCAGGCCCTGAGTTCAAGCCCCATGGTGACAAACAAAAAAAAAGAAGCAATAACAAAAACAGCCTGAAAGGTTGGAGGTCAGGCTCAAGTAGTAACAGAAGACCCTGGGCTCAATCCCCAGTATAGGAAAGAGAAGAGGAAAGGGAAAGGGAAGGAAGAGCTTGGAGCCAGTGGCTCATGCCTATAATACTAGCTACTCTAGAGACTGAGATCTGAGGATCATAGTTTGAAGCCAGCCTGGGCAGAAAAGTCCAATTACCAATCTCCAATTACCACTCAAAAACTGGAAATGGAGCTGTGGCTCAAAGTGGTAGAGTGGTAGCCTTGAGCAAAAGAGCTCAGGGACAGTGTCCAGGCACTGAGTTCAATCCCCATGACTGACAAAAAAACACATAAATAAAGAAGTAAAAAAGAGAGGAGAAAACTGGGCACTGGTGGCTCACGCCTGTAATTCTAGCTACTCAGAAGGCTGAGATCTGAGGATCTCGGTTCAAAGCCAGCCCAGGCAGGAAAGTCCGTGAGACTCTTTTTTTCTTTTTAGATCCAGTCGTGGGGCCTGAACTCTGGGCCTGGGTGCTGTCCCTCAGCTCTTCAGCTCAAGGCTAGCGCTCTACCACTTGAACCACAGCACCACTTCGGGCTTTTATTTTTCTGCTTATGTGATGCTGAGGAATCGAACCCAGGGCCTCAGGCATGCAAGGCAAGCGCTCTACCACTGAGCCACCTCCCAGCCTGTCCGTGAGACTCTTATCTCTAATAAAAACCACTAGAGAACCAGAAGTGGCACTGTGACTCAAGCAGTAGAGCGCTCGCCTTGAGCTGAAGAGCGCAGGGACAGCGCCTAAGCCCAGAGCCCAACGACCGACCAAAAAAAAAGAAAAAAAGAAAGAGGAGAGAGAGAGAAGGGAGGGAGGGAGGAAGGGAGAGAGGGTAGGCTAGAGTCTCAATAGCAAATGTTAGTTTCTAGATTAAAACTTGTGTATGGAAAGAGAAAAGAGAAGTAAAAGATAAAAAGTATTTTTCATCCATATCACACAATGCCAACTGCCCCATGTCCTCTGGCCCTAAAACCTGTTTCTCCTGCTAGGTTTCTAACCCCCAGTCCTTCACCCCCCTCATAGGGATGGAACCCAGGGTCCCAAGGTGCTCTACCACTGAGCAGCCACCCCAGTCAGATGCCATTTTTATACCCTTGTCAGACAAAATAAAGCCTACAAAAATAATTTGATAAGGAAAGAATCCTATCCCAGCTCACATGTTCACATTTTTGTTTGGAAAATGATCCCAGTGCCCATAAAAAGAAAAGGACAGTGGTGTCCTGTCCCCAATTGGTCTCCAGCAGCGCCAGAGGCTGAAGGCTGGAACACCTTCCAGCAAAAACATTGGGCCCCGGTTGGAGTCCAGAGCCCCGTCTGGGTCTGGTGGAGCTGGCCCCGTGCCCACCCAGCTGAGCCATTTCCTCCACAAGGAGCAAGCTGCCTGCCCGCCGGGAGGGAAAAGGGCACTGGTGCCTAGGCAGGGGTGGGGCTTCCACGGGGATCCCCCATGCTAGAGGAGGATGCTCAGGTACCCTGTAGGTGCTAAAACCACCCAGTGCTTTGCAAGCCCAGAGCCCCTGGCCCTGCCTCTGACTCATACCCTGTAAGTAGTCCTAGATGGTGTGGCTGGTTTTGCTGTTTTAGTTTTGCTAAGACTGAGGCTTGAACTTAGGGCCTGAGTAGATATCAACCTCACTCAAGACTGGTGTTCTGAGCTGGGAAGGTGGCTCAGAGGTAGAGCGCTTGCCCCACAACCCCCCCAAAAAAATAAATAAACTGCCAAGGATATTCTAGAACCTTCCAGGAATGAACCTACCTATTTCTCAGGAAGTTCTAGCCCTGTGAACTTCCCTGGCCCCCAATTTTCAACCAGAAGAGGGAAGCAGGAAACATACAAAAGCTGAAAGCAGCGCTTAGCTGAGATTGCACGAAGGGAGACGGAGGAACTAGTCCCCAACACTGCGCTTTGCTGGCCTTCCTCTTGCCTCTGAATGGGGCGGAGATGGGAAGGACATCCATGATCTTCCACAAGCCAAGGCTGGGAGCTGGGGACCAACAGCACTGTCACGCTCCCTCCAGCTCCACTCGGGGATGGGATGGGACAGGCACTACCCCCTCCGTCCCCCGGGGCTCCTCTGCACCTCAGTATTATATTCCACCCTGTTCCAGTCTCTCTTCTGCAAGGAGCACTGTCCCCAGGAAAGCCACCTGTGCCAGCCCGGAGATACATGTGTCTCTCCCTCTCCTTATCTGGGATTCTAAGCACAGGATGAGAAAACCATCTTTATTGTTCATGAAGAGGACAGCGGGGTCGGGGGTAGGGGTGGGAGGGGGAGATGCTAGTCTGAGGACACAGTCACCCCGAATCCCTGCTCACTCTGACAAGAGGGACTAATGGGGGGCTCTAAGAGCCCTGTCCACTGAGGTCCCCCCTCCCCTTAGGGCCCAACCCCATGTCCAGATGGGCTCCGCCCTGTCACTCCACCTCCTGAGCAGCATCCTGAGAAGGCCTGGCTGGTCAGCTCTCGAGTGCCTGTGCCGACTCCAGGGCTTCCCTGGGGATGTCAGGAGACGCCATCCTCTGGGACGGGGCTGACAGGGTAGTAGTAGTAGTAGTGGAAGATGGGGGCTGGCGTGGAGCTGCCCCAGCCGAGGGCCTCAGGGGTGGAAAACTCTGTCGGAAGGAGGGGAGAAAAGCAATATGCAACACCACCCATTTTCCATCCCCCCCACCCCGCTTGGCCTCAGGACCTCCATTAACTGAAACCTTCCTCCATTCTGGCTTCTGGGGTACTGAGCAGGGTGGGGTGCTGCTCCACCTCCTCCCTCCCAGGGACCCCAAAGCTCAGCTACCAAGAAGCAAGAAGATCAGGAGATCCATCCCACTCTCCCTGGCTGCCAGCTCTTTTTTTTTTCTTCCTCTTCTCCTCCTCCTCCTCCTCCTCTTCCTCCTCCTCCTCCTCTTCTTCTTCTTCTTCTTTTTTTGGTTGGTCATAGGGCTTGAACTCTGGGCCTGAGTGCTGTCCCTCAGCTCATCAGCTCAAGGTGAACACTCTACTACTTGAGCCAAAGTACCACTTCCGGTTTTCTGGTGGTTTATTGGAGATATAAGAGTTTCATGGTTTTGGGCTGGGAAAGTGGCTCAGTGGTAGAGCGCTTGCCTTGCATGCATAAGGACCTGGGTTCAATTCCTCAGCACCACATAAGCAAAAAGAAAAAAAGCCGGAAGTGGTGCTGTGGCTCAAGTGGTAGAGCACTAGCCTTGAGAGCCTTGAGCTGAAGAGCCGAGGGATAGTGCCCAGGCCCAGAGTTCAGGCCCCATGACCGGACCTCCTCCCCCCCAAAAAAAGAGTTTCATAGTTTTTCCTGCCCAGGCTGCCTTTGAACTGCAACCCTCAGATCTCAGGCTCCTGAGTAGCTAGGATTACAGGTGTGAGCTCCCAGTGCCTGGCTCTCAGCTCTTTTTTTTTTTTTTTTTTGGTCCAGTTGTGGGGCCTGAACTCTGGGCCTGGGCACTGTCCCTCAGCTCTTCAGCTCAAGACTAGTGCTCTACCACTTGAGCCACAGTGTC
>NW_012278994.1:0-2728 GCF_000151885.1 Dipodomys ordii
GGGGGGTGAGATGGGAAGGGATGGGAAGGGGAAACAAAGGAGGAGGCAACAATGCTTATAAGAAATGTACTCATTATCTTGTCCATGCAATTGTAACCCCTCTGTATGGTATTTTCACAAAAAAAAAAAGAAAAATGATATAACACAACCAAGTTATTTTCTCTGGATATAGTTTGGGTAATAAAGCAGATCTTAGGTGTTTTACCCTTTATAATGATTATAGTTTTAAGGTATAACTCTTGAATTTGCAACTGTTTTCTCTGTGCTACTTTTATACTTTTATCATATTCCATTAATTCACTGAAAATAGTGAGGCATGGTAAAAGAAAATTTTGGAGAAAGCTCATAAAGCCATGTGAAAGTATTAGCTTATTCCAGGAACATAGAAGCCACATGAGATTTTAAGAAAGTTCAGTTACTACAGCATGGGGAATGAACTGGGGAGCAGAGATGGTAAAACCTCATTGATTTAGGAGGTAAGGTGATGGGGATAGAGCTGAAAAGGGGTGAACAAATTCAAGAAATACTTAGGAAGTGGCATTGATAGATATTGATGAGTGATTAAATGAAGGATA
This sequence comes from Dipodomys ordii, assembly GCF_000151885.1. Classification (NCBI taxonomy): domain Eukaryota; kingdom Metazoa; phylum Chordata; class Mammalia; order Rodentia; family Heteromyidae; genus Dipodomys; species Dipodomys ordii. Next base: position 576 of record NW_012278994.1, read on the forward strand.
GAATCCATATTCCATGAATGTTTTCTGATACAAGATTCAGATTTCTGTTACACTTTTCCCAAATAAGATACTCTCTAATGTATTGATGAGAAATATACATTTGTCTGAATAGCTGAATATTTCTCAGGGAAAATGAAAGACATGGTTGCATTGCACACTGCAGAGGAAACTTTCTCATCTTATTCCCTCATTGAACATCTGTCTCCCAAAGTCTGTTTCCTGTGTAAGTTTCTCCTGGTCTTTTTTCTTCTAGTTTCTTCTACCAATCCTGCCTTTCTAGCTCCTTTTTTAGTCATTCCTAAATTTTATTCCATTTCTATCTCTTTTCTTGTATGGAACAATTTGACTTTTCTTTGGGATTTTTCAATTTACATGCTCATGTGGCAGCCCAGTGTAACCTTTTGTTTAGAATACACCATTTTTAGAAGGGCAGAGATATTAAACATAATGATTAGTATTTCTGTTTCTTTTCACTAGCCTCATGTTCCAATATAGCTGAGCAGTACACTATTGTTATCTTTTAAAAGATTTGATAGCTTATTTATTATGCATTTTTGCCTTAATTTTGATTTTTTCAAAATAACATTGCCTAAAAATATTATTTGATTCAGAATTTTTTTCATTTTTATTTTTTATTGTGAAAATACTGTACAGAGGGGTTACAATTACATGGGCGGGATAATGTGTACATTTCTTACCAAGAATTGCAGCCTCCTCCTTTGTTTACCCTTCACATCCCTTCCCAGCCTCCCCCCTCCCCCCAATGAGTACATTTCTTATCAAGCATTGTAGCCTCCTCCTTTGTTTCCCCTTCCCATCCCTTCCCATCCTCCCCTCACCCCCCCCCACCAAAGTTGTAAAGTTCGTTTTCGACATAACGACTTGTACTTCTCATTGAATTTTTTTTTGCTCACAATTTTCATCTATGACTCAAGGAGAGTGGCTTACTTGTCATCTTGTAGTACCAGCCTTGACCTTTGATGATCTGTGGTATTTTGGAAATAATTTTAAAAATGTATTATAATTGTACAAATTTATGAGGTCTACTGTCATAGCTTGATGCATGAACATGTATAATGATTGAATCAGACTAATTAACATGTAAATAAAATTTTATGTACTTTATAAAGATTTCTTAGATTACCTTGGATGACCTTATGTGTATTAATGCATCTTTCTATCCATCAGAGTCCTACTACTATGGAAGAATTTACTTTGGCTAATTCAACATTCTTTGAGCTATGATTATATAGCCGACATTGTATGGTAATCTGAGGTGACAGTGGCCAACTAGATCTTTTTATTTTTTTGTATTTTTTATTGTAAAAATACTGATCAAGATCTTTTTAATGGTATGTAGAAAGCAAGTAAGTTGATGTGCAAAAAATCACCTACAATATTATTTTTGACGAATATGTATTAAGTGCCAATTATACTAAGTGTTGGGGATTTAAGACTTCCTGACTTATAAAACTCACAGTTTTTCAGCAGAAAGAAATCAGAACTTTTTTTTAAGTGCAAAGAAAAGTGATCTGGGGGAAAAGAAAAGGAGGACTAGATTCAATAAATGGTGGAGGGGAGAAGTTAGAAATGGACTTTCCTGGTGAATATATAAATAGCAAATAGTTTGGTCACACATACTAGGGTATCACCAAACTGGTAAACACATGAAAGTACATGTGAGAAGGCAGCAGGTTGGGCCATCACAAGTGAGAGCAGGAATTGGATATTAAGTCAGCATGTTGAGATGACCCCAGTTTAGTCACAGATTCAGCTCCATGTCCAGAAGGGGTGAGTGCATGATATAGTTCAAGCAGATGACCAGTATCAGGGAATTCTACAAGGGAACAAGTACCCTGGATAGGTACAGGAGAACAGCATTGCCGCATAGAATCAAGGATTATGCATAGATAAAGGAACATATTGGGTAAATGACAACTGGGATGGGTGTTGCTGAAACTTAAAAAAGGGAAAATGAAAGCTAGGGATAATTGGTATTTTTTTTTTTTTTTTTACTAAACATGGTTGGTATAGGAAAGACAACGAGCTGAATCCTTGGAACTAATATTCCCTTAAATTCCTTTAATTTCCTCCTTGATTAGGAACATTTTTTGGGGGGGGTCTGGTCGTGGGGCCTGAACTCTGGGCCTGGG
>NW_012278995.1:0-1202 GCF_000151885.1 Dipodomys ordii
AGGAGGAGGCTGCAATGCTTGGTAAGAAATGTACGCATTATCCTGCCCATGTAATTGTAACCCCTCTGTACAGTATGTTCACAAAAAAATTAAATTAAATTAAATTTTAAAAAATGCCTAAGCAGTGACATAATCACCAACATCACTCAGTGATTAGGAGCTCTTCGGTTCTACTTTACCATAGGATCACTGATCTTAAAGAACCACTGTTGCCTGCCATTGTACAGACCAGTCTGTATAACATGGACCTGGAGCACAGTTCTATTTCCAGATAGAACAGTACTTCTGCTCTAAGCCAATCTCTTCAGAGCTTCACACTTACATAGGATGGTTCCCAGTGGAAATTATTAAGCCATCTTATCCTAAATTGAATCTATAGAAGTATTTATTCAGGCAACAAAATATGAGAGTGAATGTTGGGAGACAGTGGCTCATGCCTATAATCCTAGCTACTCAAGAAGCTGAGACCTGAGGATCCCGGTTCAAAGCCAGCCTGGGCAAGAAAGTCAATGAGACTCTTATTTCCAATAAACTACTCAGAAAAAGCCAGAAGTGGTATTGCTGTGGCTCAAGTGGCATAGCTTTCAGTACAGAGGCTCAGGGATAGTGCCTAGGCCCTGAGTTCAAGCCCTAGGACTGGCAAAAAAAATTATATATATATATATATATATTATATATGAGAATGAGCCTTTGAGACACAGGAGCTAAACAATCAATTTTAACTACTTTGAGCTTCTCTATCAGTAAAGTAGGTTTAACGCCAAGTGCACTAGTTAGAAAATCACCTTTCTTTTCTTTCCTTTCCTTTTTCTCTCCCTCCCACCTTTCCCTCCCTCCTTTCTTTCTCATTTTTTGTGCTGGTCCTGGAAATTGAATTCAGTATCTGTCCCTGAGCTTTTGTGCTCAAGGCTACCATTCTACCACTTGAGCCACAGCTTTACTTCCAGCTTTGTTGGTTAATTGTATATAAGAGCCTCACAGCTTAGGCTGGCTTTGAACTAGCATCCTCAGATCTCAGCCTCCCACATAGTTAGGATTACAAGCATGAGCCACATGGAGCAATTAATTTTTTTAATTTTTTTATTATTATTTTTGGGTCCAGTAGTGGGGTCTGAACTCTGGGCCTGGGTGCTGTCCCTCAGCTCTTCAGCTCAAGGCTAGCACTCTACCACTTGAGCCACAGTGCCACTTCTGGCTTTTTT
>NW_012278996.1:0-3515 GCF_000151885.1 Dipodomys ordii
TTGGTATTTGCTCCCTGTTCTTCCTGTAAAGCTTCCTCATACAGTGTAGGGATGGAGCTTGGGTCAATCCCGCTGTACTTGGCCCAGTGTTCCAGGACTTTCCTTTGTGTGGTTTCTGCATAAGCCCTTGGGCCCCACCGGAACTCATAGGCAATGGGGTCGCTACCAGGCACCTGGTGATACTCCAGGTATTGCTCATATACAAAATCGTCCATAAGCAGCTTCCTAGGTATTCCAAAAATAACGTGTTCACTGTCAGGATACACTTCCATCTTATCCAGCACTTGCCAGATGGCTTCCTCGGTGGCACAGCCCCCTTCCGTGAAGATGATGCAGAGAACAATTATCAGCAGACCGGTCTTGGGCATGCCCTGCACATGGCTCAGAACACCATCGTAAGTGATACCTGCGGCTATAACAAGTACATGCGTGTGGAAAAGAGTGTCTACCTCCTTCACGTCAATACCGAACAGTAGCTGCATACATATACAAGCTTTGTCTAAGATCACAGGGAAGTGAGGCCGGTAACCTCCCGTGATGCGACTCAGCATATCCACATCAGTAACAGGCTGGCATGAATTGTACTGACGTAACAGGTATCGCACCAATGCTAGGGCCTCTTTCTGCAGAGCATTCTGCAATATCTCATCATCGTCAGGGTGCACATCCTCCCTTTCCTGATTGTGGAGTTCTTGATCTTCCTCATTAGCTTCCGCAATGACCTCATTCAGGAGGAAAGTAACTGACACTTCAGCTAGAAATCGGAACAACAGAGTAGTGGGAGTGGAGTCCCTGGCCTCCTCCTCACCCACCAGGCCTGTGGCCTGGCTTTGGGCCACAAGGCCTCTTTCTAGCTCAGAGGAAAGGGTCCTCTGAGTATAAGGCATCCTGGCTGTCGTTGGGGATAGCTAGTCAGAGGGTGGAGTGCAGCTCAATGATGACTCCTAGGCCTGTGGGAGAGAAAGCAGGGAAGCAGTTTCAGCTGACAATGTTCCTCTTGCCAGCTCCCTTATGTATTACTCCTGGTCTTCCCTTTCTAGCTTTAGGGCCAAATAGTTTCCTGTCCCCCTCTTGTGTCTATTGACTGAAGCCTAACAGTGAGGGAACAATTCAACAGGGTACAAGATGCTGAGTGAATCTGAGTCTCTGTGGTGCTGGTCAGGTGTGTAGTGCTGAGCAATGGGGAGTTTGTGTTGGGGGGTGAATCGTTGGAGCATATGGTGCCATTTCATCATATGTATGTCAATCTTAAATTCTGACCCTAGCAGAGAATTGTCTGCTGGATTACATGAGGGCAGTTCTTCAGACCAAGACCTTGGCCTCCTGGTCCCTGGAATATGTCCAACAAGCAGTGAGTCAGACCTGTCTCTCCCTTGGGCTCCAGCATGCAAAGAAAACATGGGGCCTCCAGACTGGACAGTGAGAGGGAGCTAGACTGCAAGGTCCCTAATGTTCTGCAATAGACAGCCTACACTGAACTCACTCTAGGTGCACAAAGTTCCCCTGCAGATGTGTGGCCTGAGGCACGCTCTCACCAATGGGGTTGATGCCCTTATAATGGAAGAAAAGAAAAGGCAAAGTCATCACAAGTGACCAGAGGAAACATAAAAGGTGACCACATGCAGTGTGGGCCATATTGCTGGAGGACTGCCTCAGTGTTCTCCTTGTTAAATGTCAGATTGGGAACTTTCTCTCTCAGGACCTAAGGCCACAATCCCAAAGCAAAAATCTTATTTCTCTGAGAAAACTCAAAGATATAAGAGGAGGTGAATGCTCCTATGCTTTCTGGCTTTCCTCATAGGTAAAGGAGTGGAAGACTGTCCATGTGTATGAGTTGGGCTTTATACCTGTCCTCACCTTAACTCCACATAGCTTCTGAACAGTCCCTCTTGCTGATCAGGTTCTTTTCGCTGAATTTCTTCAGTGTAAGGACCCAGCCTCTTGATTCCTGGGAGACAGAAACATATAAACCCTTCATGTGAACACCCAGAAGAGATTCCCAAGTCTGAAAGAGGGGGCAGAATGCAGTGCTTTTCTTTTGTGTGGGGTCCCTTGAAGTATTTATAGTCAATTTCACATGGTTGAAGCCTTTTCCCTCTGTTGATCTCCAGATGCATCTTGCAGACCGAGACTACATTTTCCTGCCATCCTGACAAAGCACTGATGACTTTTCTTCCCCACAGTGCTGCCTGCAGCTACCCTGGGCTTACAATATAAGTAGTTTCCCTGCATCTTGAAAAGAAATTGTTGGTTTTCTCTAAGGGCTCTGTTGGGCAAAGGACATAGTCTTCAGAGCAAGTTCCACTCCTCCCAGAAATGACCCTAAGAGGCTAAAGTGAGGTGCCCTGAATCTAGACATACTGTTCTGGGCCTCCCCAGGATGATGAGGGAGTTGAGGTCTACTTCTGATGTGACCTGCAATATCCCTCTGTTCATACTTTCAATCCAGGCAAAGTCCGACACCTCTCACAATCTGGGGCTTTCACAAGTGTCACCACATCAGAGAGACATATGTCTTCTTTTTTTTTTTGCCAGTCATGGGGCCTGAACTCTGGGCCTGGGTGCTGTCCCTCAGCTCTTCACCTCAAGGCTAGCGCTCTACCACTTGAGCCACAGCACTTCTGGCTTTTTTCTGCTTATGTGGTTCTGAGGAATCGAACCCAGTGCCTCATGCATGCAAGGCAAGCACTCTACCACTGAGCCACCTTCTCGGCCCCAGGACATATGTTTTCGAGGCCGAACTCAGTTCCTGATGAGTCTCCATCTTGAGACTTCAGTGAGCATCTAGATAATCCCTCTGTTATATTCAGTATATACCTGTGTACCTAATCCTTAACATTGGATGACTTAGAAAGGCAAGTATAATATCACTACACTGATGAGACAGCACAGGGCCTCCCTGGACTGACAGCAGGGCACATTTCCTCTATGCCTCCCTTAAACTGGAGTCTAAGGGCCTTTCCTTAGCCATCTTGTCCATGACTAGCCAAGGCTCTCATTTCCTTTATCACTGCATGGTAGAAGTGAATGTCCCAGACACAAACCAAGGTTTTCTCAATGTCCATTATGGTAGAAGGGAGTGAAAAATGACTCCTCACCTTCCCAGAGGCCCATAGGAGTGTGGCCAAGAACAAGAGTGAATATAGATTTTTCAGGGACCTGCCAAATAGTATGAAGCTTTCTCTGCTTCCCCTCAGATATCCAAAGACCTCTTATATCCGAGACCCTAGACTAAAGCTGTTATTCTCACAGTATCTGGAGGGAGAACTTAAGGTTACTTGGGTTGGTGAGTGTTAAAGACATACATGGTGGAGGAGTGCTCAACTGTCCTGATATTCCCCAGGGATCAGGACTGAGAGTGTGAAAGAATCCACGCTGTCGACTTATTTTATGATTTTCTACCTGAATCAGGGCTTTTGCCGATCAACTTCTCTCTCCTGGATGTGGCTTAGACAAACAGCCTCTCCTCTGCAAGTTAGTGTTCAAAACTGTCTCCATGGTCACAGGAATCTGAA
>NW_012278997.1:0-2189 GCF_000151885.1 Dipodomys ordii
CTAGCCTTGAGCTGAAGAGCTGAGGGACAGCGCCCAGGCCCAGAGTTCAGGCCCCACAACCGGACCAAAATAAATAAAAAATAGTGGATGAGGCTGGGCACAGGTGCTCTTGCCTGTATTCCTTGCTGCCCAGAAGGCTGAGATCTGGAAGATACAGGTTCAAAGCCAGCCTGAGCAGAAAGCAAAGCCCAAGAGAGTCCACTTCTAATTGATCCACAAAGCATCAGGCTAGAGATGTGACCAAAGGGCAGAACTTTCCAGCCTGGAGTGGGAAAAAAAAAAAAAGCAGGAGTGGAGTCCCGAGCGCAAAAGCCCCAGCACCAGAGCCACAGCCCACAACAAGAAGGACATGTGCAATTCACAAGGGAAAAGTTCGTGTCCAAGGTGTGAACGTGGTGAGTCGGTGGCTTCCCGCTGGCCACCATGAAGACTAGAAGGAGCTGGGTGACAGTTCAAGCACCAGAAAGAAACCGTCAGCCCCAAGCCCTGGCGGCATGGAGCGGGTGCCGGCTGCTTCAGTGCTGGGGACGGCCGTGTTCTGGGGGACAGGCGGCTGTGGGCACTGTGTCGGGAAGGCCGCAGGCTTCTGCGCTGTCCCGCCGTGATGTCGTGATGAGTTGAGATGCTGTTTGTCATCCCAGGGCAGGGCAGCCTAAGAAGTAGAGGGCTGAGGATATGGCTTCCGGAGGGTCCAGGAGAGTTGTACGGGTGAAGTTGCTCTGCGCCATGTAGCTGAGACCCTGTCTGCAAAACGGAACAGAAGCCAGGCGCGGGTGGCTCACGCCTGTCAGTCTAGCTACTGGGTAGGAGGCTGAGGATCGCAGTTCAAGGCCAGCCTAGGCAGAAAAGCCTGTGAGACCCTTACCTCTAATAAGCCACCAGAAAACCAGAAGTGGCGCTGTGGCTCAAGCGGTAGAACACTCGCCTTGAACTGAGGAGCTGAGGGACAGCGCCCAGGCCCAAAGTTCAAGCCCCACGACTGACAAAAAATAAAAAACAGAATAGAGCGTGGCGTGGTGGCGCACGTCCTTCCCAGATGACGGCAGGCCCGGGCACACGCAGAGTCCACGCGAGCAGTGGGCGGGGGCGGCCGCCCCTGCGCCACGTTTGAGGTGCTCTGGCTTCAGCAGCGAGGGCTGCCCGGCTCCAGCCTCGTGGGTTCAGGTGTGACCTGGCTGGTGTGCCAGGGCTTGCGGCATCATGATCACGCAGCCCAGGCTAGAGGAGACCTGGCTCCCACACGCTCCTTCCCCTTGAGGGCGCCACCAGCTTCCGCGCCCCACAGGCCCCTGGGGCACCGCAGGCCGGCAGCGTGGCCTTCGCTGCTTTGCCCCTCCCCGCGCGCGTGCTGGGTGGAGCTGGACTGTCGGTCCTCTCTGGAGCGTGTGGGGTGGGCACAGTGCAGCCACTTGCACGGTGCTCCCCTCGCCCGCTCTGTCCTCCAGCGCCACACTGGCAGCCACCCTGGTGCTCTTGGTCCTCAGGGTCCACCCACTACGTCCCTGGAGATGCCCCCCCGAGGCAGTGGCATGCGGCCCTGCCCCGAACCCGGGGTGCAGCCACCCAGGGCCCTCTCTGCTCTGCCCAGTCCCGATTGCACCCTGTTGTGCAGGCCGCTTGCTGCCCACTGCCCCAACACACCTCAGCAGCTGGGGGACCAGGCTGGACAGGACGGGGGCGTGCAGGGAGGCCCTGCGCGGCTCCCCGCGGCCCTCTGAGGGGCAGCTTCCGAGGCCAGACCGCAGGAATGGTTTCCACACGCCACGCACAGCGCGCCATCAGCGGCTGGGCTGTCCCGCCCACCCTGGCCCTCGGCGGGGCCTCCCCTGTGGCCGGCTTTGATCTGGTGGAGAGTTGGGGTCACCAGCACTCAAGGGGCCGCCTGTCCTTCAGTTAGGACCTCAGTGTGTGGGGCAGACGGGAGTGGGGGTCGGGCACCAAGGGCTCTGCAGAGGTCATGCTGGTTTGGCTCTCAGAGATTCTGGGTTTTTCTCAATAAGTGCAGTCCTGTGGGAGGTGAGTGTGAGAGGGGGGCAGGGTCCTGTGGGAGGTGAGTGTGAGAGGGGCAGGATCCTGTGGGAGGTGAGTGTGGGAGGGGCAGGGTCCTGTGGGAGGCGAGTGGGGGGGGCAGGGTCCTGTGGGAGGTGAGTGTGGGAGGGGGGCAGGGTCCTGTGGGAGGTGAGTGTGAG
>NW_012278998.1:0-3700 GCF_000151885.1 Dipodomys ordii
CACACACACACACACACACACACACACACACACATATACATATATATAATGGAATTCTACTCATCTCGCAGAAAGAATGGTATTGTAATATTTGCAAGGAAATGAAAAGATTTGGAAAAAATTATATTAAGCAAATTAAGTCAGGCCCAGAGAAACACAAGTTGCCTGCTTTCCCTTATTTCCTTTTTTCCTATTTTAACTATTCTATTCAGTATGAAGTTGGATGGCAGCTTTTTTTCTACTTCTTACTATGTTTAAGCAAGTAATAAATATATCATCTCTTAATTTATTTTTATTATATATGTGTAATATGAACATAGTTCTTTGTATACATATACACAGTGAAATGATTGCAGAAGAGTGAAACCTACTCTTAGTTTATTTTTAGTAAATAATGCAATATTACGTCTGAAGACTTATTTCTCCTACCTAATTGAACATTTTTAGCCCTTTCCTTCTCCATATTTCCTCTCCATCTTTATCTGAGGTGACCACCATTTGACTCTCCCTTTCTATTCACTTCACTTTTTTCAAAAAGATTCTGCAAGTAAATGAGATCAGACAGTATTTTTCTTTCTGTGTCTGTCTTACTTCAGTTAGCTTATTGACCTTGAGCTTCAATTGTGTCCTGAATGGAAGATCTTCTTTATAAGACTAAATAGTACTCCTTTGTATGCACCCTAAATCTCTTGACACATTCAGCCATTGTGTCTTCCATATTGAAAATATGGACTGTGATATACAAAGGAGTTCATCCAGCTCATGCATTTTGTTTGGTGTAGAAAATGAAGATAAGACTTATAAGAGAAGTTACCATAACCGCATAGCAGATTTCATATGGAAGAAATGCATTTGAACTTCTTGGTTCCTGTAAAAATATCTATAGACTTGTTATGCTTAGCTGTCTTCACATGTGATGAAATTGATTTATTTTTACAATGAAATAGACAATTTAACATGCAAATCTTTACAGATCTTTATAAATTCTCATTTTCCTTTCAGGCTTAAAATTAAATCTCAACATGTGCTTCAATAGGGCAATCTGCCCATTCCTTTATGTAAGCTAAGTTAACCTTCTAGATTGAAAGTTGACACATAGCTTGTAAAATGATAGAGTTAGAACTAGGACCCTGGGACATCAAGTGAAGTACACTTTCCATCTCACAGGTAACATAATATGATAACTTATTTTGTAATAGAAATGGGTGGATTGGATTGCTGTGGCTTGATAAATTGAAAATTCTCATTAGTTTTGTCCATATATATAATATGTACGTACTGACCATATGTGCATTATTAATTCTTAAGTAAGTTAGAAAGAGATTTTCATTCAAAATTCTTTATTGATTTACTGAGCACAAATTAATCACTACAAATTCCACAGAATTTCAAGAATTAGGAAAGTTAGCTACGGCCATTATTTTTCCTATCAGTTTAAACACACAGTGCTCCTAAGGTTAAGAGCATAGAACTTTAAAGTCATTGTTTAACGACATGCTGATCCAGTAGTACTTTCCAAAGCCATTTTTTAAAGGCATAAAGTGTCTTTTCCCATAAATGTGAATAGTAATAGAAGAAAAATTGCCTTAGAAACTCATCTTGTCTGGAGTATTGCTGAATGATGTTAAATCTTCTTTTCAGTCTTTGGTTGTTCAACACTTTGAGGACAGAAAATTAGTGATAATGAGGCAAAGTGGATAGATGACAGTCGTTACCCTGATACTGCTACTGGTTACTTACTGCAAAGTAATTTGTTCACTGACTGATTGGTAAAGATGTTGTTTCTAATAGCACTCAATAAGAAACTACCCTAGTCATACATGGAAAAAAATTAGTATAATTCTTTTAAATTTAACAATTAAGTTTGTAGAGTTTGAATAATAATGTATCAATGGTAGATATGCTAATTCCTAAATGGTGATTTAATTATAGCTAAAATAGCACATTCACATCACTTTTTCGTCTCTGCAAGATTTGGAATTAGTATAATAGATTTATATGACATTTTTTTCAACCAATATTTGTGTCTAGAATTTAGATTTGTTTCTCCCTTTATCCAGATGTTTTGAGGAAAGTCTAGGAGACTTATCTACAAGCATATGTTGTTTTATATTCAAAACTAGAAGTAACAAAAACCCCCACAAAATATGTGATCTTCATTTTCAAAGACTTCAGTGCTAGTGTCATTTGGGACAAAGTAGGAGAAGGTGAATGTAAAGTCAGTAAAACAGACTTTTAATAGGATAACATAGAATGATCAGTTGGCTTTCTTTCTTTTTTTTTTTTCAAGGTGCACTGTTGTTGTCAGAAAAGACTGAGTGAAACTGCTGATGCAATTGTTTGTATTTGGGCTTTGCCAGCAGAAGAATAGTTTATCCATTCAGCTTTCTGCGAGTTGGAAAGATTGGTTTTGACTTTGATGGAAAATACAATGATATGTATTTAGCATGACCGATCTACCACATTTAAACCTAAAAACAAAAAATGCTGCTGTAGTTGCATTTTCCTCAGGGATGTCATTCAAGTAAAATATTACATTGTCATCTCACATTGCCTTTCTATCTGTAGTAGGATGATAGGTTAAGTTGTTCAAGACAGCTTTTAATATGGCATACTGATGCATGACTAGTAAAACATTTTGTTTGGTTCTTTCAGTCACCAATGAGTTATTTTCAAGTGACAAGCTTTTAAAATTGTGTTTTGATTGTTTCACTTTAAAACCCCTCTGTACAGTATTTTCACAATAAAAAAATTATACCTAGCAGTCCCAGATATAAGATATTTCAAATGGAATTAGAAATGTATGTATTTTTATCAACAGCTCAAGGTTTATAAAAGGTAAAATAAAAATGTTAATGTGTTGAGTCATAATAAAAGTATACCAGAGACTTGATCAAAGAAAGCAAAGTTATGAACACTAGATTATTATTAGTATTTTTGTAGTCCCAACTTTTTGTTCTTGCTTGTTCCTAACTCTAAAAAATGCCTATTCCCTGGTGCTCCTGATGGATTACTAATTTTTTTAATAGAGTCTCACCAAAGAAAGAAAAACTCTGATCATTCATTGTAGGTTAAGTACTTTTACCACTAATTGTAAAATAAGATATAATAATTTAAAGTGCTTAATCAGGTTATATTTCATTATTTTGCAAATATGGGAAACCATGAGACCTATCTTTCTTTGGGTCTGGCTTACTTACTATGATTTTTTTCCCAAGTCTTTTCATTTCCTAGCAAATGAGATGGTGCCATTCTTTCTAATGGAAGCATAGAATTCTATGTGTGTGTGTATACATATATACACACACATATACATATGTATATATATATATATATATCACATTTTCTTCACCATTCATCTACTAAGGGGCATCTGGGTTGGTTCCATATCTTAGCTATGGTGAATAATTCTGCAGTAAACATAGTTGCGCTATATTTCATTATTTTAAAGATAATTTCAGCTCCCAGTGGCTCATTCTTGTAAGCCTAGCTACTACTCAATAGGCTGAGATCTGAGAATCATGGTTTAAAGCCAGAACATGGAGGAAAGTCTATGAGACTCTCATCTCCAATTAACCATGTAAAATCTGGAAATAGAGCTATGTATCAAGTGGTAGAGCACTAGCCTTGAGTTTAAATCTGAGAACCAGTACGCGTGCGCGTGCGCGCACACACACACACACACACACACACACACACA
>NW_012278999.1:0-1552 GCF_000151885.1 Dipodomys ordii
CCGTCCCCCAGACATTGCCATTTTCCTGGCCCCCTCCTGAGAGGCCTGGAGGCCTGGAGACAGAGACCTAGTTGAGGGAAGTTCTGGAGATCTGGTCTTGTTTTGAGGACTGAGTTATATAGACCAGAGACTGAGTCACAGTCAAGTTCAGTTTCCTCTTAAGGCAAGTACGGTCTGCAGGAGAGAAGAGGAGGAAAAGAAGATGGTTATTCAGGCACTTGTGGCTCAAGCTTGGAATACTAGCTACTCAGGAATCTGGGGTCTGAGGGTGGCTGTTCAAAACCCAGCCTGGACAGGAAACTGTGAGGTTCTTAACTCTAATTAATCATCCAAAAGCTGGAAGTAGAGCTTTGACTCAAGTGGCAGAGCACGATCTTTGAGCAGAAAAAACTAAGGCAGGGTACCCAGGCCCTGAATTCAAGGCCCCAATTATGAAAAAAAATAGAAACGGGGACCTTAGGCAAATGTCCCACTATTGTGCACAGAACACCAGGAGGGGGCACAGTCCAAGTGGGGTTAGAGAGAACAGAGAGAAGATGGGTCAGGTGAGCTCCCAGGACAGAGAGGAGAGGTGGGCCATGGCAGCTGTGGTCTTACTGCTGTGGTTGAAGCTAAGAGACTGGTTCCACTCAGGAGAAATCCACTGCATGTTCCACATGGTGCTCCGAGTCGGAATCCACTGAGGACTCCACAGGAGGCTCTGTGCAAAGGCAAAGGAATCCTCCTCGATGAACTTTGCCTGCTTGAGCCGCAGGACCTGCAGACACCAAGGACACAGGATCTCAATTTCATGAGTCACTTAGCCAGCAGCACCCAGCACTTGGCGCATCTGATCCCTCCAGTGCCCACCCTAACCAAAAGGCCTCCTCCATGGACCAGAAGAAAAAGGGTCCTCACTCCTCTAGTAGGCTTGGGAGTAGAGGGAGCTGGGACCAGTGCCCCACAACTGGTAGCTGAACCCACATGAGTGGCAGGAGCGATACAGCTTCCACATCTCATCTGGGAACCAGGCACTGCCAGTTCTAGACAGGCTGGACAGTGGGGGAAGTCCTTGTGGTCTGGACTCCATGTCCACATCAGGATGTCAGCACTGGCCGTCCTGTGAGTCCACTCTTTCCCCACATATTTCCTGTCTTCAGAGCATAGTGCTATGAACCCTGGTGGTGCCATCTGGGTGTTGAGCCAATGGGGCAGGAGAAGGGAACAGCAGGAATTGAGAGCACAGTGTGTGCTCAGACCCATCCCTGTTCTTGGAGCATACCTCAGACATGCATCATCCTGATCCTTCTCTCACCTCAGCAGTGAACCAAGGCTGCAATGCGCCTACCCAAGGACACTGGCCAGGTGCCCCAGAAGCTGGGAACCCAGCTCTCCCGTGTACACGGGGATCCCTCCTGCTTCAAATGAGGGTGAATAGACCAAGTACCATAGTGGAATTGGCCAGACTAACAAGGAAGCTGCCTGAGGAGGCTGGCATCACTAGCATCATTGAGCTACAGACCCTCAGTACTCAGTAAGTGTCTGCTGTCCCCTGAGTGTGTCAACCAAGGGA
>NW_012279000.1:0-3195 GCF_000151885.1 Dipodomys ordii
AAAAAAAAAAAAAAAAATATATATATATATATATATCAAATAGAACTAATAGGAAAATTTAACAATATCAAAGAACTGAATATAATTCTACAAGAAAACAATGTTTTAAATGTTGAGTTGATGGCAAATTTGCCAAAAATTGTAACAGATAAATATATCATACCCTTTGCTAACTTTCTCAAACTACGTAAGGCCATTCAAACCAAATATTGAAAATGAGAGGAAGGGCTGGGAAGGTGGCTCAGTGGTAGAGTGCTTGCCTTGCATGCATGATTCCCTTGGTTCGATTTCTTAGCACCACATAAGCAGAAAAAGCCAGAAGTGGTGCTGTGGCTCAAGTGGTAGAGAGCTAACCTTGAGCTGAAGAGCTGAGGGTCAATGGCTAGGCCCAGAGTTCAGGCCCCAAGACCGACCAAAAAAAAATTGGAAAAAGTTCCATCCTCACTGGGATTTTTCTTCTTGTCATTTTATAGCCACACTTTTTCACTCTCCATCTCCCCACATTCTTAATCTCTGCACACATTACTATTTTTTATTTGGACTACTCTGATATGTGTGTAGCAGCATCTCACTGTGGCTTTAATTTACATTTCTCTAATAGTTAACAGTGGTTTAAACAAAGTTTCAAGAGTTTATTTGGCATCTCTGTATACTCTTTGGTGAAATATCTACTCGTGTATTTTGTACATTTCACAATAAGATTAGTTAATTTTGCAACTATTTATTAATTCTAGGTACTAATTCTGTGTTGGATAGATAAATGGTTTGAAAATCTATACCTTGCTTTTCGTCCTCATAAGATGAAATTAAATTAAAATTTTAATTTTTGTTGTCCAATTTATCAATATTTTATTTATGAATCATCTTTGTGGAGTTAGCTCTAAGAATTTTTGCTTAGCTCTAGATCCTTAAGATTTCCCTCTATTTTTATAAAGGTATTGTTGTATTATAGTTAGTGTTTGTATCCATGTTCTATTTTGAGCTAATGTTTTATACATGATATGAGGTTTAGGTTAAAGTTCCTTTTCAGAGTTATAGCTTTCTGGTTCTGTAAGCACCACTTATGGAAAGAGTGTCTTTCCTACACCGACTTGCCTTTGTACCATGAAAACATTATATGTTTTCTCACAATATGGAGTCTGAGTTTAAATAACATGACTAATAGAACTGGAACTATTTGGGAAGAAGGGAATCAGCTGGAGGAGTAGAGGAACAAAACAGGGTAAAAATGAATATGACAAATATATACACATTCATATGCATGTCTATAGGAAAATGTCAAGATAAAAACTATTATTTTAGGAGCAACAATGCTTGGTAAGAAATGTACTCATTACCTTGCTCATGTAATTGTAACTCCTCTGTACAGTATTTTCACAAAAAAATCTATTATTTTGCATGATCAATATATGCTAGTTCAAAGGAAAAGCCCATTGACATACATTCATGGGTATATCTCTGGATCCCCTTTTGCTTTATCAGTTTCATAGAATAACAATATTATTACATTTAAAAAGAAACATTAAGCAGGGTGCTGGTGGCTCATGCCTGTAATCCTAGCTACTCAGGAGACTGAGATCTGAGGATTGTAGTTCAAAGGCAGCCCAGGCTCAATCTGTGACACTCTTATTTCCAATTAAATCACAGGGAGAAAAAAAAAAACCCGGAAGTGGTTCTGTGGCTAAAGTGGTAGAGTGCTGCTAGCCTTGAGCAAAACAAGCTCAATCACATCGCCCAGGCCCAGAGTTCAAGCCTTAAGACCAGCAATAAAACAAACAAAAACCAGCTACATTAAACCAGACAGTGGCAGCTCATTCCTGTAATTCTAGCTACTTAGGAGGCTGAAAATTTAAGATTGCAATTTAAAACCATTCTGGGTAGAAAAGTATGTGTGACTTTATCTCCAGTTAACCTGAAAAATCCAGGCTGGAGGCACGGTTCATATGGTAACTTGCCAGTTATAAGCAAACAAGCTGTGTAAGAGTAAGTGGAGCTAAGTTCAACTACTGGTATGAAAAAGTTACATTTCTGCCTACCAAACAAAATCTTTGGAAACAGAAATTAAAAAGTAATTCTTAGCCTGGCACCAGTGGCTCACGCCTGTAGTCCTAGCAACTCAGGAGGCTGAGACCTGAGGATCATAGTTTGAAGTCAGCCAGAGCAGAAATGTCCCTGTGAAACTTGTATCTCCAATTAACTATTCAAGCACAAAAAAGTGGCTCTGTGATTCAAAGTAGTAAAGGCTATCCTTGAGCAAAAGAGCTCAGGGACAATGCCCAGGCCCCGAGTTCAAGCCAGACCACCACCAACAAAAAAGTAATTCTTTTTACAATAGCTTGAACAAAATTAAAATAGGAATGAATCAGCCGGCCATCGGTGGCTCATAACTGTAATCCTAGATACTCAGGAGGTTGAGATCTGAGTATCGCAGTTTAAAGCCAGACCTGGCTCAAAAGTCCGTGAAACGTTTTTTTTTTTTTTTTTTATTGTGACAATACTCTACAGAGGGGTTACAACTACATGAGCAAGGTAATGAGTACATTTCTTATCAAGCGTTGTTGCCTCTTCCTTTGTTTTCCCTTAACATCCCTTCCCAACTCTCCCCTCCCCCACTTCCCCCCCCTCCTCCCACGCCAAAGTTGTAAATTCATTTTTCGACATAAAGTCTTGTACACCTCATTGTTGCAATGGGTCCACCTGTATCCCTATTTAAACAATTTGTTTTTTCCTTCCCCTCCACAAATTATACATCAAATGTAGTGAAAACAGGAGTTATACTGTGGGGGAGGGACATACAAACCAACGAAGAAATCATCTTATAAATGTGTTAGAAACAATAGCAAAAAAGAAAAATCATTTGAGTCCTTATCCTGGGGTTCATTTCACCTAACATCAACTTATCTGAACTTTTCTGCTTATCTCACACCTATACTAGTTATTGCAAATAAGGGAAAGCATGGGACCTATGTTTCTTTGGGCCTGGCTTACTTCACTTAATATAATTTTTGGAAAGTAGTATGGAGGTTCCTCAAAAAACTCCACATAGAGTTCCCCTATCACCCAGCAATCCCACTTTTGGGCATTTACCCAAATGATCACAAACAAGACCACACTAAAGCTACCAGCACAACTATGTTTATTGCAGCATTATTTACCATAGCTAAGATATGGAACCAACCCAGATGCCCCTCAGTA
>NW_012279001.1:0-1668 GCF_000151885.1 Dipodomys ordii
AAAGGAGGAGGCTACAATGCTTGATAAGAAATGTACTCATTATCTTGCCCATGTAATTGTAACCCCTCTGTACAGTATTTTCACAATAAAAAATAAATAAATAAAAGAAAATTTGGAAAATAATTTGCCTATGAACCCTCAGTTGGAGATGACTACTCTTTGCTGGTATGAATTCAGAGTTCCCCTGCAGCTATTTTCTCCCTATTACACTTGTCACAATCATTTTCATCTGGCCAATGATACTCATTCTTTTGGTCTTATTTTAAGTGACACTGCCTTTCAGTTAAAGTTTTCAAACACTCTAAATTATTTCAGAGTGCTTGCCAACATGCTACCATTTAGTCTTGGAACTTCCACTGTATTCCCAAACTATTAGAATTCTGTGCTCCACAGTAAAAGCTGTGGATACAAGGGATATGATATCATGATTTCCTTTTGATTAGTTTATAATATGGAGGATATTGCTATAAATTCCAGTGCTCTAATTGAGAATTTCCTCCTACAAATTTAAGTGTGTCTTCAAGTAAATTAATATATTTTATCTTTTTGTACCACACATAGCATCATCATTGTGCCACATATCCAATATGCATTGTAGAGTTTTCAATTATAATAGAAATGGATAATATACAAAAATGAAGTTATAAATATGATTGTGTTTTAAGTACTTGTGAGATGTATTTTCCCTATTCTACCATCACTTCCATGGACTTTAGAAAATTTATTTATTTAGAAAATAAATAATAACTACACATACACATAATAAAATGAATATATGTGTATATGTGTGTGTTTTAAATGAATGAGCACCAAAGAAATGAGCAATAGCTTAACATTTTGTATGTTTATCATATTGCTTTATATTTTTAAATAAACATATTCTGATATATACTAAAATTGAATCTTCATAATACCTACTGTAATTTTTCTACAAACTGTGATCATATTCCTATGTGAATAAATGTTGCATACTGTTCTATTATTAGAACATACTATAATAATTTAACTACCCCCTACTGAAATTTTTATTTTCAGTCTTTTGGAGACATCAAACGCAGTATCATACGTTTACCGAGATTATTTCCATCAATTTGGTCTTAAGAGTTATACTCTGATGAATATTTGTATGCATGTCTATATTTTTTATTCAATTTGTTCAGAATAATTGAATCACTGGACAGAGGTTTTATATTAAAAATCTTCTGTATAGACTGCCAAGTTTTTTTCCAATAAAAAAGGAAATTATACTGCACTAAAGGATACTTTAGACAACTTTATTAGCTTTTTTTTGGTGGGGTGGCTTAAACGCAGGGCCTGAGCACTGTCCCTGAGCCTCTTCTGTTCAAAGCTAGCACTCTACCCCGTAAGCCACAGTGCCACTTCTGTTTTATGAGTGGTTAATTGGAGATAAGAATCTCATGGGGACTTTTCTGCCCAGATTGACCTCAAGACTCCTGAGTAGCTAGGGGACTTTTCTGCCCAGATTGACCTCAAGACTCCTGAGTAGCTAGGATTACAGGCATGAGTCACTGTCACCTGTCATTTCATTAAATTTTAATTCAGCAATGTATATGACCCTAGAAGAGCAAAAATTAAGGCAACAAGAAGTGCACATGTGGGCTGGGAAGGTAGCTCAGTGGTAGAGCGCTTGCCTTGCATGCCTGAGGC
>NW_012279002.1:0-2373 GCF_000151885.1 Dipodomys ordii
CTCTGGGCCTGGGTGCTGTCCCTCAGCTCTTCAGCTCAAGGCTAGCATTCTACCACTTGAGCCACAGCGCCACTTCCAGCTTTTTTCTTTTTGCTCATGTGGTGCTGAGGAATCGAACTCAGGGCCTCAGGCATGCAAGGCAAGTGCTCTACCACTGAGCCACCTTCCCAGCCCTGAGGGCTTATATCTTAAGAGGGAGCCAAAGCCAGGTTAGGGATATAGTCCTCTGTAGGCTAAAACAGCAGTGTCAACTCTCTTCTCCTTTAATAGTGAGTTTATCAGTGATCCATAGCCCAGGGAGAGATGAGCACACAACTTCCTTTCACCCTGCACGTGCAAA
The DNA here is from genome assembly GCF_000151885.1 of Dipodomys ordii. Classification (NCBI taxonomy): domain Eukaryota; kingdom Metazoa; phylum Chordata; class Mammalia; order Rodentia; family Heteromyidae; genus Dipodomys; species Dipodomys ordii. The sequence goes on from NW_012279002.1 coordinate 341, forward strand.
ATGCTACAGAAGTTGGACTCATCAGCAAAGCAGCAGGTCCCTTGGTTGAAACCAGCCAGGCCAGAACAGTGACATCAACAGGATGCTGCTAAACACACACAATTCAAAAATGCATGCTGTATTCTCTTCTGCATGATTTGCTGCCATTTAAAAGACAATAAACAGCAACTTTAGATTGCTAACAACGTGTCATTTAAGGTTTGCTGTTGCTCAACATCAAGAAAAATCAATGCCGGCTCTACGGGGGCAGCAAACCCGAGAACTGAGCTCCATTTCAGGTCTGTTTGAACTCATTTCCTTTCTCCATGGTTGCCCCCTTGTTCTCCCCCTCAGGCGTCCCCTCACAGCAGGCTGACAGCTTGACACATTGACAGCTCGAACTGAATGACAACTGATTTGTACAAATTTCAAGCCTTATAAATCTACCTGTCACAACAACAACATAAAAGCGCCCAGGCCCAGCAGGTAATTCAGAAAAAGCTTCCCTTGACGGCACTTTCTGAAAAGCAATGGCATGCCTCCTGCCAAAAAATTCCAACTATCATCCTTGTATAACTTTGAATAAAAATTCAGGGCCCATTTTCTTGCCAACAGGCTACCAATCGTCTTATTTAAAGATTAAAAAGAGTGAACAGGAGAGAGGGGAGGAAAAAAACATCCACACAATTTCATTTTCCACTGATATGAAAGTCACACCACCTGCTATGCCAGGATTACCACACCGTTTTTCTCTCCAGTGTTCAGAAGGAGTAAATGACAGAGGCTTTTTACGGTATTTAAACAATATCCCAGATTGCAGGGCTATGCCTCCCAGTCCCCTCCTGACTCACCTGGGGCCGGGCCTGCTGCCAGGGCAAGGTGTGCTGACTGGTGGTGGTCCTCACAATTGGCTATGTTTTAACTACCAGATTTTTACCCTCAACAAAAGCCTTTTATATTCCCACAGCCACACTTCCCTCACCACTATTTTATTGTTGTTGTTGTTTTGAGAAAAATAATCAAAACTGCATCAAGATAAACCTTCATTCACCAAATGCTCCTTGCATTCAAGTCACAGCATATCACATTATTTCATTTCAGTGTGTTTAATCTGCTTTCTATAACTCAGTAGAAAAACATTGAGCAAAATAAGGAACAAAGAACTTAGAAGAGTGAAATACATGAGCAGGTAAACAGGAAATAACAATTTTTTTCAAAAGTCTTTACCTTTACTAGTCAAACCCTAATTCTACTTATTGTAGAGAAAGATATACACTATTCATGGTTGACACAATTTCTTACGTATTACATTGGCTTATGGAAAATCTCTCCATAGACTGGGGCATGGAAAATGAACTTGGTTTGCCTCTAATTGTTTGGTGGTAATGTTTGCTGCATGCAGATGCTGTGGAGGAGATTCTCAGGAAGTATCAGGGACCGAGGATGAAGGTTAAGTGGGTGACAATCCTGCTGGCAGACCTCACAAGTAACAAACAATTGCTGTAACAGCACAAGTCACCTCCTGTCTTCATTAGAGGCACACAGGAAGGTGATGATTACAGACCCTGGGAATGGATGTCTTGGTTTCAAATCCTGGCTTTCCTACCTAGGAGCTGGGTTAACTTGGAGCAACTTGTGTGCTTCAGTTTCACTATCTGGGGAATAGGGATCATAAGGAGGGATTATAAGGAGGAGGAGAGCTAAATACCTGTGAAATATCTAGTTCAAAGAATGAGATTGGCAAGGTGGCTCAGTGGTAGAGTGATTGCCTTGCATGCCTGAGGCCCTGGGTTCCATACTTCAGCACCACATAAGCAAAAAGCCGGAAGTGGCGCTGTGGCTCAAGTGGTAGAGCGCTAGCCTTGAGCTGAAGAGCTGAGGGACAGCGTCCAGGCCCAGAGTTCAGGCCCCACGACCGGACCAAAAATAAAAGAATGAGATTGGCTCAGTGGTAGAAAACTAGTCTAGCATTTTTTTTGGTGGGGGGGGTCTGGTCATGGAGCCTGAATTCTGGGCCTGGGCACTGTCCCTCAGTTCTTCAGCTCAAGGCTAGC
>NW_012279003.1:0-1344 GCF_000151885.1 Dipodomys ordii
GTTACTCATCTCTGTGTACCAAGTAGCCACAAAACCTGAAAATCCACTGTGCCAGGCACTGGTGGCTCACGCCTATCATCCTAGCTACTCAGAAGGCTGAGATCTGAGGATTGCAGTTCAAAGCCAGCCTGGACAGGAAAGTCCATGAGATTTTTTTGGGGGGGGTCCAGTCGTGGGGCCTGAACTCTCGGCCTGGGCGCTGTCCCTCAGCTCTTCAGCTCAAGGCTAGCGCTCTACTACTTGAGCCACAACACCACTTCCGGCTTTTTTCTTTTTGCTTATGTGGTGCTGAGGAATCGAACCCAGGGCCTCAGGCATGCAAGGCAAGCACTCTACCACTGAGCCACTTTCCCAGCCCCCCCCCCCCCGAGTTCTTTTGTTCAAGCGTAGTAACTCTACCACCTTGTGCTACAGTGCCACTTGCAGTTTTCTGGTGGTAAATTGGAGATAAGAGTCTCATATCAGGCTGGCTTGGAACTGTGAGCCTCAAATCTCAGCCTCTTGAGTAGCTAGGATTACAGGCATGAGCCACTGGTGCCTAGTGGGCCTGTGAAACCCTTAATCCTCCAGTAAACGAGCCAAAAAAAAAAAAAAGCCCAAAGTAGAGTTGTGGTTCAAGTGGTAGAGTACCAGCCTTGAGCAAAAAAACCCACAAGGAAAACAGTGTCAGTGCCCCCAGTTCAAATATTGTGTATTTGCACAAATAAAAAAATAATAGCCAGGCACTGGTGGCTCACACCTGAAATACTAGCTACTCAAGGAAGCTGAGATCTGAGGATCATGGTTCAAAGTCAGCCCAGATAGGAAAGTCAGTGAAACTCTTATCTCCAGTAAACTACCCAGAAAACTGGAAGTGGCACTGTGGCTCAAGTGGTAGAGCACCAGCCTTGAGCTGAAGAGCTGAGGGACAGCACCCAGGGCCAGAGTTCAAGCCCTATGGCCTACCAAAAAAAATAAATAATAACAATAGAGGCTAGGAATGTGGCTTAGTGGTAGAGTGCTTGCCTTGCATGCATGAAACCCTGAGTTTGATTTCTTAGTACCACATAAACAGAAAATTCCAGAAGTGATGCTGTGGCTCAAGAGGTAGAGTGCTAGCCTTGAGCAAAAGAAGTTCAGGGACAGCGCCCAGGCCCAGAGTTCAGGCCCCATGACCAGACCCCCCCCCAAAAAAAAAATAATGATGATAATAGGCAAGGCCTAAGTTTTATTTATTTTTTGCCACTCCTGGGACTTGAACTCAGGGCCTGGCACTGTCCTTTTGCTCAAGGTTAGCATGCTACCACTTGAGCCACACTGCCACTTCCAGCTTTTTCTGTTTATATCTTACTGAGGAATCAAACC
>NW_012279004.1:0-1393 GCF_000151885.1 Dipodomys ordii
CACTGGACCCCAGGCCTCACTGGACCCCCAGGCCCCACCGGACCCCCAGGCCCCACCAGACCCCCGGGCGGGAGCCAGGGCGCTGGCTCCTGGGTGCCGCTGGGACTCGGCAGGAATCGGGGGGCTTCCCTTCAGAATGCGGGGCACAGGTGGGCGGGGACCTCTAAACCTGTGAGGAATTTACTGTGTTCATTAAGTGGCCACCATCAGTTAGATCACCAGCCCGCCGCGGCGATGATAGCGCAGTCGCCGCCCGCGGTGCGTCTGCTTCCGTAATGATGGCCGCTCATGACTCCGGGAATCCTGTCTCATGTGCTCTGACAGCTTTATGCTCCATAAATACTCAGAGATTATTAAAAACATATTTATTTAAGATGAACAGCTCTTCTGCAGATACAAATCTAAGCCGATAAGGCTCGTAAGCCCACTTACAATCATCAATGGCAGAGTTTAACCACTCGAGGAGCTCTGCTTCAACTCCAGGCCCCTGGCACAGCGCAGAACCGACACGGCCCCGTTCTCACCTGCCAGGTGTCCTGGGGCTGAGGGGGCCGGGCCATGGGCATCAGAGGCCAGGAGGCCAGGGAGCCTCCCAAATCTCAGCCTCATCCCTTGATCTACACAGATCTAGGGCCGTGGGAATGTTTGCGATTCTGAGAGGTGTCCGCACAGATTGGTCCTGGGATTTGCTGGCCTGTCGGGCTTTGGCCCCTGTCTGTCTCCCCCGACCACTCTGTCCTGTGCTCCGGCCTCTGCGAGCGACCCGGTGCACACCCTCACCTAACGGACGTCTTCCGGGAAGCCTCCTTCGACCGCCCCCCCCTGCCGCCACAGATCATCATCAGGGCTTGGAAGTGACCCCCCACCCCCCGGCAGCACCGGTGTGAGACACGGCCGGCCCGGTGCCCGCCGGGATGAGCGGTCAGGCTGAGCCTGCCCCGCGGCGTCTGTGACTGCAGGATGCAGCCAAACTGGCCAGGACACCCTCCGCAGTCCTGTTCTTTACAGATACATACAGTTAAAGTGGGTTTGTTAAATCCTGCAGTGTGGCTTGTGACCCCTCTGCGTGTGTGTGTGCGTGTGTGTGTAGCTTGTAACCCCTCTGTCTGTGTGTGCCTGTGTGTGTGTGCGCATGCACATGCATGTGTGTATGTGCGTGTGTGTGGTTTGTGACCCCTCTGTCTGTGTGCCTGTGTGTGTGTGTGCGCACGCACATGCGTGTGTGTGTATGTGCGTGTGTGTGGTTTGTGACCCCTCTGTCTGTGTGTGCATGTGTGTGTGTGTGCGCACGCACATGCGTGTGTGTGTATGTGCGTGTGTGTGGTTTGTGACCCCTCTGTCTGTGTGTGCCTGTGTGTGCGTGTGCGCACGCACATGTGTGTGTGTGTGTGTA
>NW_012279005.1:0-2974 GCF_000151885.1 Dipodomys ordii
GAGGCTGAGGTCCAGAGGATCACAGTTTGAAGGAAAAGAAGCAAAGTTTATGAGAGTCCATCTCCAAAATAACCAACAAAAAGCTGGGCTGGATGCATGCTCACCTAGTAGAGTACCAACTGTGAGTACGTAAGCCAAGCAAGCATGAGGCCCTGAGTTCAAACTTCAGCACCAGAAGAAGAAAATGACATCAAATCACTTATAATCCCTACAGTAGATGAGTGTATCAAAAAATGTGGTACCTATACACAATGGCATTTTACACAGCAATTAGAAAGAATAACGTTATATCATTTGCAGCAAAAGGGATGGACCTAGAACAAATCATGTTATTTGAGGTAAGCCAAATTCAGAGAGACAAATGGCACATGTTTTCTCTCATAAATGGAAGTTAGATCTAACATCTAAAAGCTAGGACATAATAAATTATACAGGGCTCTGAGCATTCACACACAGCGGGACCAAAGGAGGACACTCTTAGGGGAGGACTAGAAAGGCAAACTGCCTATGTGCATCTGCTCATACACAATAATATTCACCAACATGAACTCCAGGAATGAAAACAAGAAGGTTTGTTCTTTTTTGTGTTTTTCTTTTATTTTTGTTCTTTTGATTTGTTTATGTCTTTGGGAGATACAGAAATGGAGGGACAAAGGGGGAACAAATGCAGAGTGGAATTCACTGGATGCTATGTTGAAAATGAACTATAAAACCTGTAGGTGGGGATGGGATGGAAAACTGGTAGAGAGCAAGGAAAGGCCTAACATTGACCAAAAAGAAATGTGCTCTTTACCTGACTTACATGACTGTAACCACCTTTATAATAACAATGAAAAAATTTTAAAAATCACTTATAATCAAATTGATCAAAACTCATGAAAAAAATCTTTAAAATAGGTATTCAAAGGAATGATAAAGATGACAGCCAATTTCTCACTGGAAACGATGCAAGTAAGAAGACAATAGAACATCTTTAAAGTGTCAGGAGCCAGAACAGTAGATCTAGAATTCTGTATGCAGAAAAACTCATTTTTTAGGGAGAAAAAGAATGATTCCAGGTAGAACATGGAATTTCACAAAAGAAGGATGAGCACTGGAAATAACTCTGCAGATTGAAACTATTAGATATTTATATCATTATTTTAGACACTTTAGAAGGTAATCTGATGGGCTGAGCATAGGAGTACACATCTATAATTCCAGCACTTGGGAAGCTGAAGGAAGATCATGAATTCAATGTCAGCCTGGGCTATGTAGTGAGACCCTATCTCAAACACAATTTTTTGAGTGCTGGTGGCTCATGCCTGTAATCTCAGCTTCTCAGGAGGCTGAGGTCTGAGGACCATGGTTTGAAGCCATCCTAGGCAGATAAATCTGTGAGACTCTAATCTCCATCAACCAGCAAAAAGCCAGAACTAGAGGTGTGGCTCAAGTGCTAGAGAGTCAAATGTGAGTAAGAAAAGCTAAGTGAATAACTGGGGGGGTGACAGGGAGGGGGGAAATCTGGGAGAAAATGAGGGAGAGAGTAAGTATTCAAAAAGAATTTATGCAATACTTAACTTATGTTACTGTAACCCCTCTGTACCTCACCTTAACAATAAGCATTTAAAAATAATATTTTTTAAAAAGCTGAATGACAGTGAAAGGCCTTGAGTTCAAACCCTGGTACTGGGGCTTTTTTGTTTGCTTTCTTTATCAGTCATTGGGCTTGAACTCAGGGGCTCTGCACTATCCCTGAGTTCTTTTGCTCAAGGCTAGCACTCTACCACTTTGAAACACAGTACTACTTCTGGTTTTCTGGTGTTTAATTGGAAAAAAGAGTTTCATGGACTTTCTTGCCCAGCTGGCTTCAAACCACGATCCTCAGATCCCAGACTTCTGAGTATCTAGGATTATAGGCATAAACACCCAGCTCTGGGGCTTATGTGTGTCTGTGTTGGTCATGGGGCCTGGACTCTGGGCTGGCCCCTATCCCTCAGCTCTTCAGCTCAAAGCTAGTGCTCTGACACTTGAGCCACAGCGCCACTTCTGGCTTTTTTTGCTTATGTGGTGCTGAGGAATCAAACCCAGGGCCTCATGCATGCAAGACAAGCACTCTACCACTGAGCCACCTTCCCAGCCCCATCTGGGGCTTTTTAAAAAAATAAAACTGACTACCACACATGTTAGGGTGCCAAAAAGATGACCAATGCTAGGTGCTGGCAAGGATGTGGAGGAAGGGGGAGACTTGCACACTTTTGATGGGAACGTAAATGAGCACAGTCCCATGGGAAACAGTATGAAAAAAACTAGTACAACTCCAAGAAGAGATAGACAAGTGTCAAATCATAACTCTTTCAATAACTTGCAGAACAAATGGAAAGAAATTCACGAACACATTAATATTACAAAAAAACTTGTGCAGAATAATCAACTGAGTATTTCAACACAAACAGGAAAATGTGCATTCATTTTACATGCATGAGGAATGGCAAAGGATTATATTCTAGGCCATAGAACCCATTTCAATCAATCTGAAGGGATTCAAGTCATACAAACTATGTTCATTGTCCACAATGGAATTAAATCAGATATCAATAACAGGGAGCGAGAGTAAGAGCAAAAGAGAGAAAGGAAGAGAGAGAGAGAGAAAGAGAGAGAGAGGTTTCACAAAGCCCCCCAAAATGTTTTAAAGTGAAACTACACACTTCCAAGTAATGGGAAACGTTGGGCAAGAAATTCAAATGGAAATGATAATATATTCTAAGCTGTCAAAAGTCATTCTAAGAAAGAAATAGATAAGAAGAAATAGATGTAAACTCATTATCTATTAAAGAAATTGAATCATAACTAGAAACCATCTCACAAAAAAAACTCAAGCTGCACCGGTGAGTTTTACAAACGTTTAATATCTTTTTTTTTGGGGGGGGGGTCCGGTCATGGTGCCTGAACTCTGGGCCTGGGCGCTGTCCCTCAGCTCTTCAGTTCAAGGCTA
>NW_012279006.1:0-1360 GCF_000151885.1 Dipodomys ordii
GCGCTCTACCACTTGAGCCACAGCGCCACTTCCAGCTTTTTTCTTTTTGCTTATGTGGTGCTGAGGAATCAAACCCAGGGCCTCATGTATGCAAGGCAAGCGCTCTACCACTGAGCCACCTTCCCAGTCCAAAAGTTAATTTTGGCAGTCGTGGGGCTTGAACTCTGGGCTTGGGAATACTAGAGTTTTGAGGGGTAGAATAGAATAGGTAAGGGCAGTGTGGGGTGTACTGCTGTATTTCAAGTTACTAGGAAAGCAGAAGTAGGGGAACACAAATTTAAGGCCAGTCTGGGCAAGGTTTAGTGACATCCTACCTAAAAAATGAAATATAACCAACAATGCTACAGTTAGTCCACATTCAGCAGAGCCCCTAAGTAATTTCCTTGAATTCAGTGTCTTGACTCTCTGATCTACAGCAGAAGTATCACCAAAGAGCAACATCTCATTGTAGCCCAAGTGATACACTTCATTATTATTATTATTATTACTATTATTATTATTTTTATTTTTGGTCAGTCATGGGGCTTGAACTCTGGCCCTGAGAGCTGTCCCTCAGATCTTCAGCTCAAGGCGAGCGCTCTACCACTTGAGCCACAGGGCCTCTTCTGGTTTTCTGGTGGTTTATTGGAGATAAGAGTTTTATGGCCTTTCCTGCCCAGGTTGGCTTTGAACCGTGATCCTCGGATCTCAGCCTCCTAAGTAGCTAGGATTATAGGCAGGAGCCACGGGCACCTACCTATTTTTTCCCTTAAACTATAATATAGGACAAACCATAATCATCTCAGCCTGGCACTCACAGTCTAACCTCCCATTTTTTTCCTCCTGTTAAAGTGATTAAATATCCTATCATCATTCTGGTGATACTCTGTGACATCTCTATTTCTTTTTACACATTGTCTAAAATGTCCTTTGCTATTCTCCAACAGGAACTCCTATATGTGGTTCTAGATCCAGTTTCAAACTGGCCTCTTTAGTAGGCTACCTATTCTGTGCTCCCCAAGCAGATGGCAGTCAGTTCTATAACAGCATTTAATGCTGTTTGAAGCCAGTAAGAAATACTCTTTTGCTTATCATATAGCAATGATGGGGACAAGGAATATTAGGGTCTTGAACTATGGTGATCAGTGTGACATAGAAGGTGAGAGACCCTATGGTAGAGCTGAGTCTCTCATCAAAGAGGAGTTAGCTGTTGTACACAGTATTATTCATCCAGGGGCTGAGATGATATCCTGAGAGCCAACACTACCCAAGTATATTCTTTTTTTTTTTTTTTTTTTGGTCGGTCATGGGGCTTGAACTCTGGGCCTGGGCGCTGTTCCTCAGCTCTTCAGCTCAAGGCAAGCGCTCTACCACTTGAGCT
>NW_012279007.1:0-2234 GCF_000151885.1 Dipodomys ordii
TGGGTCCGGTCGTGGGGCCTGAACTCTGGGCCTGGGCGCTGTCCCTCAGCTCTTCAGCTCAAGGCTAGCACTCTACCACTTGAGCCACAGTGCCACTTCGAGCTTTTTCTTTTTGCTTATGTGGTGCTGAGGAATCGAATCCAGGGCCTCATGCATATAAAGCAAGCACTCTACCACTGAGCCACCTTCCCAGCCCCATGTGAAACTCTTATGTCTAATTAACTACCCTAAATTGGAAGTAGAGCTGTGGCTCAAGTGGTAGAGCACTAGCTTTGACCAAAAAAGTTCAGGGACAGTACCCAGGCCTTGAGTTCAAGCTCTAGGGCCAGCACAAAAAATAAATAAATAGTAAATAAAAGAGAATGCAAAAAGTCACTTTGGAAGACAGACAATTTCTGGCAACACTAAATAGACTCTTACCATTCAGTCATGCAGTCATGTGCCTTGGTGTTTACCAAGGAACACAAAAAACTGCACAAAGCTGGGCATCAGTGGTTTGTGCATGTCATCCTCGCTACTGAGGAGGAGGCTGAGACCTGTAGAATCATGGTTCAAAGCTAGTCCAGGAAGAAAAGTCTATGAGATTCTGTTTCTAATTCCAGCAATTGCTGGACTAGAGGTGTGGTTCAAATTGTAGAGTGTCATCTGTGAGCAAGTAAACCAAACAAGAGCAAAAGGCCCTGAGTTCAAGCCCTAGTAGAAGCACACACTTAAACACACACACACACACACACACGCACACACACACACACACACAAAGCCTGCACACAGATATATATATATATTTATTTATTTATGTATAATAATAAATAAAAGAAATATTCAAAGACTGTTTACTATGATTTCAACTATAGCACAGACAGAAAAAAACAAAACTATGAAAACTATGAAAAAGGTCAGTAGTTAGCAGGGTTAGGGAAAAGGGATGAACAGGTGAAGCCCAGAAGATTTTTGGGCATGACATTTTAGCAGTGGATTGCCATGATTATACAGTGGTCCAAACCCATAGAAATTACAATACTAAATTTGAACCCTAAAGTTCAGTGCTGGTGGCTCACACCTGTAATTCTTGCTACTTGGGAGGCTGAGAATGAGAGGATCAAGCTCCAAGATCAGTCTATGCAAAAAAGTTTACAAAACCCCTTCCCAACCCAGATGGGCATAATGACGCACAGCTGTCGTACCAAGCTACATGGGAAACTAAGATTAAGAGAGTCACAATTTTAGGTCAGTCCAGACAGGAAATGCAGTGAAAAGTCATTATAGGCTATTCATTGGTAACTAGTGTTATAGCATCTGGTGCCAGATTGGATAGGATTGGAAGTTGTACATATCCATGGATGGGGAAGGTACAGAAAACGTCTACATCATCCCCTTGATTTTTGGTGTAAACTTCAAACTGCTCGAAAAATTACTCTTTAAGAAGTTAAATCAAACTGGGTACTGGTGGTTCTCACCTATAATCACACCTATAATCCTAGCTACTCAGGAAGCTGAGATCTGAGGACCATGGTGTGAAGCCAGCCCGGGTAGGAAGGTCTGTGAGACGATCTCCAATTAATCATCGAAAAAGCCAGAAGTGGTGCAGCCACTTAAGGGGTAGCGTGCTAAGCCCCTTAACCTGTCCCTAAGCCCCTTGAGCAAAAGAGGCTTAGGGACACCACCCAGACCCAGGACTGACAAAAAAACAAAAACATACAAACAAAAAAACACCTTAAATCAGCAGGACACTGTTAGTAGCTCACAGCTATAATCATAGCTACTCAGGAGGCTGAAATCTGAGGACAGTGATTAGAAACTAGCCCAGGCCAGGAAAGTCCATGAGACTCTTAACTCCAATTAACAACCAAGAAGCTGGAAAGTGAAGCTGTGGCTCAACTGGTAGTGTACTAGCCTTAAGCAAATAAAGCTCAGGGACAATGCCCAGGCCCTGAGTTCAAGCCCCAGGATAGGACAAACAAACAAAAAGTTAAATCAGCATAAAACAAAGGAAATAGTTGCTGAGAAGATGACTTAGCAGTTTCTGCTAGCAAATACTACTATGGAGTAGAGCTTAAAGTACTATTTAAATTCTTCCTAATTCTAATAACTCCAAAATGGAGTTCAGAAGCATTATAGATTTAAATGTCACGTAAATATTATTATTATTAGTGTGTGTGAATGAGCATTTCTGCTCAAGGCTAGTGCTCTACCACAGTGAGCCACAGCTCCATTTCTTCTTCTTTTTTTTTTTT
>NW_012279008.1:0-5581 GCF_000151885.1 Dipodomys ordii
TCTCTCTCTCTCTCTCTCTCTCTCTCTCTCTCTCTCTCTCTCTCTCTCTCTCACACACACACACACACACACACAGAGTCTCTGCTGTGGCAACAGCTCTCTGCATCAGTCTTCTGTACAGAGGAGCAAAGGAACTGGTAGGGCAGAGGGGGTGGGGATGCTGAGGAAGCTCCAACAATAAAAGCCATCCTCGGCCACAGGTGCTTCCTGGATCTATCTTTTTGTCTGACTGTTTTGAATTATCTTCCCAACAGCTGCGGCATCTTGACAGCTTGGGCCCTGGGAATCTAGGGTCGTGGGGGAGGGCGGGGGGGGGCGGTTGGGAGGGTGCCGGGAAGAAGATAAACTGAGCCGAAGGAATTTTTTTTCCTTTAAAAAGAGAGAAGCCTCTCACCCACCAAGGCTGCTCTTTCAGTCCTGGGTACCACCTTCCTTTGCCAGCCAACTGCCATCTCAGACATATTTCCTCAAACGACTCCTAACCTTACTCCAGGGTCAGATGTCCCCACAGGAACTGGGGCTATGGAAAGAAAAGAATACAAGGGGTGGTCCCAGGATGAGTCATACATGTATACTCCTGTATGGAACATGGATTCCTCAGACACACCTACGGGACACCTCGGTGCCTATCTGATGGCTAGGTTCTTTTGCTTAGGGGCCATCATCAGAGAGAGGCTTGGTAGGTGCCAGTATGTAGACCTTCACCACATTCATCCCTATGACCCCCACTGTGAAGTAGGGAGCATTCCTCTTTTACATCTTCATGAGATGACTGATCTGTCATTCTGATGATTGTTTGACTCTCCTAGTCAAACAGGGCAGTCTGAGAGCTGAACAGTGGGATGTAAGCCTATGTCTATCTGCCTCCAGCTTCATCCCTAATGGCCTAGCCTTGGCCTGCCTCCACCACAAAGAGACACAGTACACATGCACTGACACCCACAAATGGATGGATGCGTTAAAAATAACCCAAGCAATGTGAATACTATGAACTACTAAATTGGGCCGCTTACTACTATTGCCAGGACTGCTCTGAGCACCTGGTCTCTATTCAGATAAGGTGAATGTATCATCCTCATGTTGTCCCTGTGAGGGGTACTGGCTGTTTCACAGAGCAGGTCACCAAGGAGCAAGTGAAGTTTTGACACATTCCCTAGAGTCCTTCAGTCAGTGTGGATGAATGAGATCCTGGCCAAGAACAGATATACCCAAGACCTCTCACATCTTTTGACTCTTAGCTCCTGCTGATGTCAGACCACCTTTGCCCCCACACTCTCACACCTATCTCTGATTACTGTTCTGTTCAGTGGCATGACCACTTGATATTTGGCCTTCCACTCCCCACTAATTCAAGTTCTGAGAGGACACGGATGGTATCGGTTAGAGTCAATTCCTAGAAAAGTTCCAGGTGTTGAAGAAATATTTATAGACCAAGTACCAGGCAAGTGATTTTCTTAGATCCTTCCCCCTAGCCCATCAAGGCAGCCTGGTATGATGAATTGCCTTCCCCATCATACACCCATAACATACTCATGTGCTGGCTCCCTTTCCAGCCCTGCTGCCGGAAGCCCAGCACCACTTCCTGAGGGGACCTCTACCAGCCCAGCCCCAGCCACCTTAGCCGCCGTCCCCACAGCCCCATCCATGACCCCCACAGCCCCACCTGAGGAGGAGGACCCAGCGCTCTCCCCACACCTCCTGCTCCCAGACAGCCTCAGCCAGCTGGAGGAGTTTGGACGGCAGAAGAAATGGCATAAGAGGCAGAACAAGCACCAGCGGCCACGGCAGTTCAATGACCTCTGGGTCCGCATCGAGGACAGGTGAGGGGGGGCGGGGAGTGGGTGTGCTGTCCCCGGGGCTAGATGCACTGTTACCAATTGGGACCTAATCTGAGCAAAGTGGGGAGGGAGAGGGATATCAGAGTGGACTCTTCTGAATTGCCTCTTCTCTATTCATGGGGAATTCCAGTGGTTACCTTTCAGGGTTTTTAGAGCACATTTACGTCTGACTTGGCAGGTTTATACCCAAAACAAGAGCAAATACCTTTCTCGATACTTTTAAAAGAAACAGCTTAGCTGAGCATAGTGTACACACTTGTAATCCCAGCACTTGGGCACAAAGACTGCTAGTACAAAGCTAGCTTAGGATACATAGTGAGACCCTGTCTCAGAATGATAGAACAAGCCACTCTACTAAAAGTTTTGATCCCCCTTTGTCTCCAAAGTGTAAACCTAAATGCCCTTGCTGGAGAACTCAGAAAGGCACCCCACTTCGAGAGAGAGTTCAAGCATATGGTAGCTGATACCAGAGCTTCATCTAGAGTGTTTATGGCAAAGCTTGTTGTAAACAGGCAGGTGCAGAAGTCACCCTCATGTCCTGAGACTCCCTCCATCTTTCTGTGTACCTCCTGCCACCAACATCCCCCTCAGCCTGTCCATCCCAATGCTCCAGCTAGCTGCCTGCCATCCTCTGCCTGTAGTTCCTCTCCCTGTGTGGTGAGTTTCTCTGAATTGTTTTCAGAGCACTGGCAATGTCCCAGGGAGGGGCTGAATCCTGCTCACTGTGGAAGCCCAGCCCTTCACAGCAGAATTTATTCACTGCTAGATTCTCCAGTTGCATCTCTTTTACACATCTCTGATGAGATGACGATGATATCCCATTTTCTTAGTCAAAAACGGCCATCAAAATCTCCTTGGGAAGCTAGGAGCAGTGACTGCTCATGCCTGTCTGTAATCTAGCCACTCAGGATGCTGAGACCTAACGGATCATGATTAAAGCCAGCTAGAGTAAAAAGGTCCAAGAAACTCCATCTCCAGTTAACCAGCAAGAGTAGGGCTGAAGGAATGGCCCAAGTGGTAGAGTGCTGGAGTGCTAGCTAAGCAGGCAAGCCAAGTGAGTGACAGGCCCCTGAGTTTAAGCCCCAGTAGTAGTGAGGAAAAAAAAAGATATCACCTTCAATTTTTCTTAGTAACTTCAGCAGAATCACCTTGTGTTAAAAGCAAATCCATCCAGACACTAATAGCGCATGCCTATAATCCTGGCTACCTAGGAGGCTGTAATTTTAGGATTGTGGTTCAAAACCAGCCCAGACAGAGAAATCTGTGAGATTTTTCAGCACTAACTAACCAGTAAAAATGCTAGAAGTGGAGATACAGCTCAAGTGCCAGCCTTGAGAAAAGCATAAATAAGCCAATCTCCCAACTCCTCTGTAGGCAAGTGCCAAGGAGTCTTGCAAATGCACACTCTTCTGAGAAGCGTTAGGAGGCTCCACTCTACACTTACTGATACCAACTGAGGCCTGGAGCTGAAGCACCTGTCCATGGCAACACAAAGAACCAGGGGCTGCCTTCATTTTCCACTCCCTGGTTCTCTTGCAGCCAGGCCACTGAGCCAGTGACAAAAAGTTGAGGTAATCCAGTCCCCTAATCATAAAGGACCGGGTGTATCCTTTCTTAAAAGGACTTCCAGCAAATAAGAGTTGAGGCAATTGAGCCTTTGGGTGTTGGTTTCAAAGAGCCTGGAAAATACATTTCTGCAGAGCCCTGGCCAGCCCTGCCTGCCCATAGCAGAGGCGCTGCTATGATGGAGACATCGCTGTGGTTGTATTGGCTGAGACACATTTGGGTCAGGCAGCAGCATGGGTTGTCTCCTTCTAACCAAGAGTAAGAGCATAGAGTTACAGAAAAAGTCACTTCTTTCAGCCGTGAGCAGGACCTGCTAGCCGCCAGCCAGACTCAGGCAAGACAAGGAGCTGGCAGTGCATTAAGAGCTATAATGATTAGGCTGGTCACTCAGAGCCTTGGTCTATTTGCCAAAGTGACCAGGAGACCCAGCCAGCGGTGGGTCCAAACCATGGAATGACAGAGGGCTGGGCTGTCAGCTCCAGCAACAAGCTCTCAGCAACTAAACATGTCTGAAAGGTAAATGTAGGCAAATGACTCCAAATGGTTTCCTTTCCACAACACGTGGATCTGAAACACAGGGCCTGGTTTCAGGAGAAGAAAACCGCTTTTCTTTGGTGAGAAGGGAGCCCCTTCTCCATCCCAACAGGTAAATAGTGCTTGGCTGACTTTCTTCCCTTGGGTCAGGTTAAAGAAGGAATTTTCCCCCCAAAGAGCAGCCTGTTTGTCAAGTTTCCTGCTGATTTTAAGGGAAGCAGGCCCTGTTCCTCCCCCTCCCAGCTGCCCAGCATACAGGCTCCAATACTTCTGGGGGTTCACTCCACCCTCCTAAAGTCCCCAGATCTCCTTTTTGTTTGGTTTGTTTTGTGCCAGTCCTGGGGCATGAATTCAGGGCCTGGGCACTGTCCCTTAGCTTTCTCACTCAAGGCTGGTGTTAGCTCTTGAACCATTTTGGTGATTAATTAGAGATAAGTCTTACAGACTTTTCCACTGGGGTTGGTGTTGAACCACGATCCTCAGATCTTAGTCACCTGAGTAGCTAGGATTACAGGCATGAGCCAACCTCACTCAGCTCCAATTTTCTAAGAGGGAACCAAGGAAAGATCTTTTAGGACAACCTGGCGCCCATCTCAGCCCTCCGAACAAACCATTATCCTTCAGTTCATTCCATTTTCTTCATTTCCTTCCCCTCCCTGTCTCTCTTCTTCTTCTCCCTATTCCACTTCTGCCTGTGATACTACAGCAGGATCCTGACTGGAGTTTTGTTGATGTTCAGCTTGAGATCCTGCATTTTCCCCCCTCCACCACCAGAAAAATTGCCCATACACAGGACCCTTACTTCATTTCCTGCCTCTTTCCTTTAAATCGTCACCAATATATGTGCTGGCAGAACCAGCCATACGTTGATCCCTCCATTGCTCTGGACTTGCTTCTCTCTGCTCAAGCAGGGCTGCAGGTAGGTCTTTTTTGAGCTCCTGCTCTATTCCAGACTCTGTCATTCTTCACATCCAGGTCCTCCCAAGAGTCACAGAAGGCAGGCTTCTTCTATGTGCAAGGTAACAGACTCATCCAGATCAAGCAACTTGCAAAGGACACACAGAGAGTGGTAGAGAGTCAGAGCCCTCATCCTGGTCTAAAACTTAGGGTCCTATGTGTCCCCAGCTATGTTGACTGTGCCCTTTCCACCTCACCTGACTGCGGGCTCCCTTCCTCCTTCCAGCTCTCTCTGCAATCCCTATCCTGGCACCATCATCCCCAGGCAGTCACCCAGACCCTGCCGAACGGTTGTTGACAGCACATATGAGCATGAGGAGGAGGGAGTGCACCAGAGATGTAGGCTGCAAGCTCCTGGCAGGGACACCACCTGGAACAAGCGGGCCTCCCCTGGCCCCTCATTACCCAAGATATAAACAGAGCAGAGGAAGTTTAGAGAAGCAGCAGCCCGTGGCAGAATGATTTATAGAGACCTGTAGAAAAGGCCGAGCGTGTGTCCACAGATGGCTGCACAGCCGCAGAGCATTCTCCAGAATCCCCCTCCCAAGTTCTGAAAGCCAGAGCAAGGCAGAGGGAGGGGTTAGGGAAGAGGGCCTTTCCACAGATAGTGGGCCTGGTGGCAATCCTTCAGTGTGTGTGTGTGTGTGTGTGTGTGTGTGTGTGTGTGTGTGTGTGTGTGTGTGTGT
>NW_012279009.1:0-5500 GCF_000151885.1 Dipodomys ordii
TATTGCAGCCGCATGGTATACCATGTTCCACCTTATTGCAGCCGCATGGTATACCATGTTCCACCTTATTGCAGCCGCATGGTATACCATGTTCCGTTTTATTCAGATTTGGCGTTAGGTCTGGTTTGGCCTCCACCTGGAGGTTGGGTAAGTACTGTCATGAGAAGCAGAATAAAATCTATGGCTTAAAAGCCCCAAACCAAGATGGAGCCCATGCTGCTATTAGACCCTTCCGGTAATACCAACTTGTGTGATGGATGGAAATTCAACTCATAGACTCTTTTAAAGGCTTGGCTTGTGTCCCCAAGAATTCAGGCATGGGGAAACTTAATCCTCAGTGTCATAGTCTAATGGCATTTGAAGATGGGGGACTCTTGTGGGGGGGTGTTCAGAGCTGGTGTGACTGGCTTGATGGACTGATGGGCAATCAAGGAAGTGGCTTTGCTACCATGACAGGTTGTCTCCTGCATAATGGCATTATTTCTTCTTAAGGTTCTCTAGCCTCTGGAACTTTAAGAAACTTCTTTTCTTTCTACATTACTAAGTCTTTGATACTCCATTGTAACCACAGAAAGATGGAGTAGATCAGAGGCTTCTAACCAGAAAAATCTTATTATTATCTTTATTTTTACTTCAAGATCTTCTAGGTCTTCCTTCATTCACCCAAGTGTTGACCGTAGGAATTAAGAATTCAGAGGGATAGAATAACAAAGCTTTGACTAACATCTCTTGGAAATACAAGGCCCCCCTGCCCACCTAACTCCTTCTTTCCTTCTTTCCTTCCTTCCTTCTTTTCTTCTTTCCTTCTTTCCTTCTCTCTTTCCTTCTCTTCAACAATGGTCTTTGCTCAACCTGTCTCTCTCCCTAAGGGACTCTTCAGCAACAAGGAAATTACAATTTGAGCATCGTCCAATTCAAGCTGTAGTCATTTCACTCAGTTTAAAGTCTTTCCATCATTACATGTTATAATTATGTCACCCCATGCTATATAATTCAAATTAGATGGTGATTACATGCCATATATTAACATTAATCGTGCAACTAGACATAACCATATGTTTATGTGTGGATTTAATTACCATCTTTTAAAAAATCCCATCAAAGAATATGTATGTGACATGTTTGTAAAGGAGAAAAGTAGGAAGCATATTCTGATAAATATATGCAATTAAGCATATGGAGGTAATGTAAATAACTAGAAAAGTCTTTTTGATTAGCATTTGTTTACTTCTCCTGGCTTCGTGCTTTTGTTTGGGAAAAAAAAATCACATTGGAATATTATGAAAGTCTGTGGTAATCAAGCGGATCAGACAGGATCACATCAGTGGCCCATGATTCCTTTCCAGCGCGAGCTCACACGCACATACGTTTGTGAGGATATGTAGTTAGAGCAACTCACAAAATTCTAGCTCTGCATATTCATAGGATCTCTCATGACTAGAGATATTTTGGCATGCATTGCTTAGTGATCGTCACGTACGCTGTCAGTGGTGTCACAGAGCAGAGACGCTGAAATAAGATTGTTGTGGAGTTGGAAGGAGCTTGGCTCCATCCTTTAGCTTTGTGATTTTGAACCCCAGGCTTCACTTATTTGTGCTGCAGTAATGTCGTCTGTGGAATGACACAGTGTCCACATTGTAAGGTCACTGGGGAAACTCAGTGTGTGGTTTACACTAAGAGGATTTAGGAGAGGGACACTCAAGGTGCTCATTAGAGAGCAAATGTTGTTTTTGTGTCTGTAGCAGGTTGGACTCTCTCCCCCTCTGTTACCATGAGGCAGCAGTGTGTCTGTAGCCCAGTTCTTCTACTACAGCAATGTTGAGATAAGAATTTTTGTGTGCATAACTTTTCCTCTTTTGCTGGAACATGCAGGAGAAAATTGTCAGTTAAACTAAAGGACCAATCTCATTTAATGTCTACCTCTCTGCTCAGTTACCTCTTATTGCCACATAAAAGATATTGCACAGAACAGAAAATGCCTCACAGCAATGGACTCTACTCAACATATGGTGAAACTTTATCCCAGTAAGTCAATTTGTAGTTTCTTTCTATTTCCAGTCCAGGTGAATCCTGTAATTACATTTTCTATCCCGTGTGAGGTGACATGAGTGGTATTTCCATGAAGAGCGAGTTATCACTCATTATTATGATCCGTGTATAACATTCATTTCGTTCTTCACCAGAAGCCGCTGTGGTGTAGCCTTCAGCCCAACACCAATTGTCCCGATCAGAGATCAGACAGCTGAGTGACACATGGCTGTGGGCATTGACCTTTCTGGAATGCCCAGATCCAATCCTGTGGGGCGATGATTGTTTATCTGCCCGTGTATAAAAAGTAATTCCTTTTGACACTCCATTGGTACTGTTGTCAGCTCCGATCATGCTGCAGTCTTCCTTCTTCTTCTCTCTGTGGGGAAAATGTGTGACTGTCCCCCACCTGGGCAGTGTGCAGATTTTTGGGGAGGTGTGGTCGGAAATAACAAGCACATTTGGTGGTACGAACTCTGCCCCTGTTGCCGTCCCAGCACTGCGAGTCTGTGCCCCAGGATCCGTGGCCTCTTCTAACTGGAGAGTCCATCAGGAAAGGGTGCTTAGGCCTATGAAGGTACTGCTTAAAGCTCTAAAAATCACAGCCATGCTCCAAAGAGGCAGTATGCGTTTCTGACATGAGCCTCTTGGATGGACTTGGGGAAGTGACAGATCACAGTTGTACATAGATCATTCCACATGTAAAAAAAAATCAAGATATTCCCTTGGGCTCCCAGGTTTATAGGTTAGCTATTAAAGGTCCCCAGCAAAAGGACATGTCTTGGGGGCTCAGTTTATAATCTGTGGTAGTAGTGGGAGGTGTTAGGACCCTAAAGAGCTGGGGCCTAGGGGAAGTTTGGAAGGATGAAAAGTGAGTTGGGAACCCAACCCTCTTCTTTCCCCCTCTTTCCTCTCCCCACTATTCCCCTCCCTTTCCCTCTCTTCCCATTCCCTCTTCTCCTTTCTCTCTGGTTCTGGCTGCAGGGCCACTGGTCAGAGTTGTGCTGTTTGGATTGAAAGTGATGAATCGTGTGGTTTCACAAAGACACCACACCTGAGCCAATGCTGTTTCAGCCAAGGAGCAAGGGCTCCATGTAGGATGATAATGACATCAACATATCCATAGAACTTTTGATCTTCATGCCTCTTTAAAGACATTAGCAAGTTAATTTTCCCAGAACTCACAGGACGCAGGTAATTACTTTAATAGTGGGAGAGAGTGAATGTGAGAATATATTGACCTGCAAATGCTACCCAAGGAAGCTATGTAGCTAGAGCTGTGGCTAGCGCTCCATCCATTCCTTGTCTCTTCTAGTTCACCATTGCATCCATCACAGGACACTCAAGGTTCCTCGGATCGTGATGATGAGAATTAATCTCACTAGCACTTATTGGAAATGTTTGTGACCCCGAAAAGTCTTTAGAGTTCTGATCAAGATACGTTTTCTGATATTAAACACCATGAACTACCAAAGCAACTGAGGAGGTATATAGAGAAATCACTGGGTAAAGAAGAGAGCAAAAGGAGCCTGTAGCATCTTGCCACAATGCTGGCATGAAGAGGGACAAGAGTATGTCCAAAGGAAATGGAACTGACTCAAAGAGATCGAAGCAGGTTGAGTTTAGGATAGGAGGAACATGAAATGAAATAGTGAAGAGATAGAAAAGAAGAAAGGTATGGATACTGATATGTTAAAAAAAGAGAGAGAAGAGTTCTTTATAAAGATTGTAAGCTAATAAAGTTGAGGGAAAATGATCAAATTAAATAGTAAGACTTTATTGGGGGACCATAGTATTCACATGGAGTCAAAATATTACTCCCTAGATTACTTTTCAATTAAATTCAGAAAACATATCATTGAGTTCATATGGGCTGCTGTAACAAAACACAAGAGACTGGGTGGTTTGAGAACACCAGAACTTTGTCTCTCAAAAAGATGGACAGGAGAAAGTCCACTATCAAAGCAAATAGAGATCTGTTTTTCTAGGAAGGGCTGCTCTTTGGTTCCTGGAAGTCTTTCTCACTTGGTATGGTTTGGTGGTGTTTTGTTTTGTTTTGTCTTTTTGGTGGTGGTGCCTGAACTCTGGGCCTGGGCGCTGTCCCTCAGCTCTTCAGCTCCAGGCTAGCGCTCTACCACTTGAGCTGCAGTGCCACTTCTGGCTTTTTCTGCTTATGTGGTGCTGAGGAATAGAACCCAAAGCCTCATGTGTACAAGGCAAGAGGTTTGGAGGTTTTGCACTCACTGGAATTCTTTTTTCCTCGCGGTGGAGTCATTTCCCAAGGGTCTCATCTCTTAATTCCATCACCTTGGGAATTAGGAGTCACTTTAGGATGTAAGGACACATAGGCATAATGAAAAGAAAGTTTGAAAATAACAATAGATACTTAGCAGCTGAATATTCAGGCTCTTGCTATCAATAGAAATTTGTTAGCTTTTTGTTTCTCCAGAATAATTTCACTCCTCACCCTGTTCTGTCTGAACATAATCAATTAGCTCAAACTTCCTCTTTTTCCTGGATGGGAATATCACTCATTCCTGGGCTCATATTACTGTAGTCATTTCCTCCAAATCTTTCTCATGTCAAGATAGAAATTCCTCCCTCAGGCCACACCAATAAACACTACACAATTCTCTCCCTTGCCAGGAAGTACCTTCTCTTAATCTCCCATAGGTTTAGGGACAGACTGTAATAGAAAGCAGACCTATTTTTCTAGATAAATATAATACTCCTCAGATATTTCGTAAAAAGAATCAGACATGGGGGTATCTGACATAACATCTAATGTTACATATTCTGTATGGTTTATGTAAATATTTCAGCATATGCGTTCTACCCACAAGAAAAAAAATACAATAATTTACACAGTAAAAACAATGCCCTAGCCACGGGCACTCATGACTGATATTTGTCATCGATTACAGTCCTTCACAATTTAATAACTATGGATGGATATTCTGACAAGTAAGGAGTCTGAAGTAAAAATGGCGAGAAGAGTTACTAGCGATATGTACAATTCTCTTTGTGAGTTTCTTTTTCCTTTTTGTCTTGATACCTGCAAAACAGAATAGTGAATAAAATTAAGAGACATTGGCATATTGATTCCTGGATAAAAGCTAACATAATGTATCTATCATTCAAAGGACTACCTTTACAAGGTGATCTTACTCCTTATTTTGGCTCATTAAACTAGAGAGTATTACCTACAACACCAATGACAGGTAATAGTATGCATCATATTCCCAATTCAGTCCTTCTTCCAAAACTCAAAACAAAGCCCAATAACAACATGGCTTTCTGTTGCTTTTGATCTTCAAATCTATGATCTCTACTTGTATGATATAGGTTTAACTATTGATCCTCTACCTGGCCTGTCTTCTAAACCCATTCAGATTTTCCTTCTGACCTTTGGATCTTGATTGTTATCCTTAGAGAATTTCCCATGGGGCTGGTGCCAGTAGCTCACGCCTGT
>NW_012279010.1:0-1494 GCF_000151885.1 Dipodomys ordii
TGCCCAAAAGTGGGATTGCTGAGTCATAGGGGAGCTCTATGTGAAGTCTTTTGAGGAACCTCCATACTGCTTTCCAAAGTTTTTGAACAAGTTTGTTTGCAGCCTTCCCTGGATATACATGATTTCTTAATTCCACTTGCATATGTAGTTTTAAAGGGAAAGGGGAAGTTCTAGCCCTTTAAATCACCCAGAAGTCACGTCTACTGGGGTGGAAGGCTTGTATTCATGTAGAAGGTACATGAATGGCGGCAATGTCCTTGGGGCCTCTGTGGTTTTTCCGAAGCAGCATACAAGCTGCTCAGGGACACAGTGGCATGCCATTGGGCAAAGGGTGAGGGATGAGTGGCTGCTACTCTGTTCAGAGTGGATAGCCAATCAAATGATCCACAACTTACCAAGGCTTTCCATGCAAGTTGCAAGCCTTCAACAGATAAGCAAGTTCCAAAGAAGTTATATCAGATTTTGCCAGTGCAATGGTGGAGACAGATTCCTAGTGCATCCCTCTGGCATCTCCCAGAATCCTCTCTGCCAAGTAATCTTTCATATGAATGTTAATAAACTTCCTACTGTAAAGACACTTGAAATACCCTTTGCCAACTGCGAGAGAGAGAGTGAGGGAAAGGGTGACATTGTCCAAAAAGAAACGTACTCTTTACCTGACACATAACTGCAACTCCTCTGCACATCACCTTTATAATAACAATTTTAAAAAACTTAAAAAAATCAGTAGCCTTTCTGTATACCAACAAAAAACAAGCAGAGAGGGAAATCAAGAACACAACTCTATTTGCAATGGCCTAAAAAAAAAAGAAAAAAAAAGGGGCTGGGAAGGTGGTTCAGTGGTAGAGCGCTTGCCTTGCATGCATGATGCCCTGGGTTCAATTCCTCAGCACCACATAAGCAGAAAAAGCTGGAAGTGGTGCGCTGTGGCTGAAGTGGTAGAGCGCTAGCCTTGAGCTGAAGAGCTGGGGGACAGCGCCCAGGCCTAGAGTTCAGGCCCCAGGACTGACAAAAAATATTAAATAAATTAATTAAAAAAGAAAAGAAAAAGAAAAATTCTTTGCCTTCACAATGTGAGCTTTGTTTGTATAGAACCAGTGAGAGATCTGGAATTTTTTTGGGGGGTCGGTCATGGGGCTTGAACTCTGGGCTTGGGCGCTGTCCTTGCGCTCTTCAGCTCAAGGTGAGCTTTCTACCGCTTGAGCCACAGCACCACTTCCGGTTTTTGAGTGGTTTATTGGAGATAAGGGTCTCACCAACTTTCCTGCCAGGCTGGCTTTGAACCGAGATCCTCAGATCTCAGCCTCCTGAGTAGCTAGGATTACAGGAGTGAGCCCAATGCTCGGCTTGAGATCTGGAATTTTTTTTAAACAAAATTCTCCAAAGTTGATGGAGAAGATGGAAAAAATAGACATAAAGTAAATAAACATAAAATATTCTAAGGAAATTTCTATCCATTATTTAGGATTATAAAAGATTGTTATATAATGCATA
>NW_012279011.1:0-1963 GCF_000151885.1 Dipodomys ordii
ATATATATATATATATGTGTGTGTGTGTGTGTGTGTGTGTGTGTGTGTGTGTGTATACTAAAATTATAACTTTTAAATTGAATTTCTCATGGTAGGGGATGTTAAAATATGTAAATATACATTTTTGATAAAATAAACAACGTGTGTTTGGCCAATTAAATCAATATATGATAGTGCTGCAATGGAAGCCAATACCAACTTTTCAACAATGAAGCAATTTAGTACTAACAGTAATCTATTTCTGTTGACATCTGGGCTCAATGGGATTTGTGGAGTGCTGCATGTCTCTAGGACTTTTGTACACTATCAGGGTCATTACTTGGCATTGCTTGGCATTATTGCATTATAGCTATAGGACTGGCATCAGAATGTTGTATTGGCTGGTTGACTCTAGATAGGATGGGAAAACCTTGATGTCTCAGATTTCCCATTTAGATGTAGGTTAATAATAGTCTTTTTCTTTTCTGTATTGATAAAAAAAGCCCATGCCACAGCCACAGAAACCCATAGCACATGTGAAAATGTTAACTGAGGAAGTTACCTACTATATGTCTCTCCAGAAGCTCCCACTGGCAATCCCTGGGAGTGCAGAGGTGCACTTTGAGGTGCATTCATTTCCACATAGTTACTCCACCATTTATATTCAAAGCTAGCAAAAACTATAAGCAGCGTCTTTAAAGGAAACTAGGAAGTTTGGGTATAGTTGAAGAGCTAAGACATGTCTGCATGACATATGTGTTATCAGAAGCTATTCAATTATCTTTCGTAGTGCGTGCTTTCATTAACTCTATTTGCAAATAATGAAACTGAGGCACGGATAGACTAAGTAATTTTTCCCAAGCTCAAAGGTCTATGGAGTGAAAGACCCAGGTTTCAAACCTTCTAAATGGTCTTGGAGTTCAAGAGCTCAGCCACAACACTTATCCTCTAGAGTAGATTATCTCTAACATGACAATCAAGTGCTAATGAGGGAATGTGTCTGGAAAAAGAAAGAGAGAGAGAAAGAGAAGAGAGAGAGATCACTTTACAGCCATGCAGTCAGAGATTCTATCCTGGGAAACATTTTAAATTCAAACATCAGGGAGTCCACACGAGAAATGGCCTTCCTTGCCTGATACTTGCTGTTCAAAGCACTGATCACAGACCAATAGCATCAAAGCATTTGTGCATTTGAACTCTTATACATAGTTTAGATTTTATGGCAGAACAACTGGATCAAAATCTGGATTTTAGCGATGTCACTCGATAATCCAGGTGCACCTTAAATTGTGCAACACGTAACTCAGAGGATACCTCTCTGCCCTAACATTCCTCATGTGGCATTGACATGCCTTCACCACTTCCTTGAACATATCTTTCCTCACAAGTGAGCACTCAAAGTCAAGGCTAAGAGAAAGCCAGGAGTTGCTTCTCCATTCAGCCCAACTTCTATGTTCTAGATTCCTGATATCTTAATCTAACCTCTGTGAGAGGAACACACATTGGTGATGAATGGGCAAGAGAGTTTATGCATTAAGAAGAATGAGAAGTGAGCTGTAAAAGCAGTTTTGACAGCCGGAATGGGAGGGGATAGATGGAGAAGCAAAGGGAACCACATATAAGCATCAGTTCTCTAGGAGAAGGTCGAATATGGTCTGTGTCTGGAAGCTAAGCAGAATGTGGAGTGCATTGAGGATGTTCAACTCTGGGTCAGCTGGCACGACTTAGATGAAATGTCTCCCTGGAGAATAGTCACACCAAGAACAGCAGAGGCAGCTCTAAATAAAAATACCAGCTGGTTACTCAAACCACAAAATAGGAGTGAATAGGGGACGGAGACATTAGAAAGCACACAGATATCCATCAGAAAGAATGACATTGCCCCACTTGTTAGGAAATGGAAAAACTTGGAAAAAATTATATTAAGTGAAGTAAGCCAGGCCCAAAGAAACATAGGTCCCATGGTTTCCCTTATTTGCAATAG
>NW_012279012.1:0-1131 GCF_000151885.1 Dipodomys ordii
GCAAAAAATAAAAATAAAAAATAAATAAAAAATGTTGTACAGAGTGGTACAATTACATGGGCAAGGTAATGAGTACATTTCTTATTAAGCATTGTTGCCTCCTCCTTTGTTTCCCCTTCCCATCCCTTCCCATCCCCCCCCTCCCCTCCCCTCTACCCCCCCCCACACACACAAAGCTGTAAAGTTCATTTTTCAACATAACCTCTTATACATCTCATTGCTGCAATGGGTCTACTTGTATCCCTATTTAAACAATTTGATAATAACTATATTAAATAGAGGCCAAAATCAACTTCAGTTTGAATAAAGGGTAACTCATTTCAGAAACTGTGGTTCAAAGTACCTGCCCAAATGGTTTATTTGCTTTGGGAACTTATCACAGGCTGTGCCAAACAAATTTGATTAAGAATGAAGTGTTAACATTGTACAACATAAGAAGGTGAAACATTCAACTTCCTGGAACCACTTGGTAAAGGCCAGAATTATGTACACACTATATATGTACAACCACTGGCGTGGATGGACAATGGCTTCTGTTCTACCCTTAATGACTTTTATCTGAGTGATAAATAAGTAGAGAACTATACCAGTTCCTACTCCCCTCCTTCGCCTCCCCCATCTGTAGACACATATTCCCTCTTGTTCCTACAGAGCTGCTGCTCCCTATCCATCTCCAGTCAGTCCCTTAATGGGTCCCACTTTTCTTACCAATGAAGCATTGCTCTATCAGTTCTCGCCCTTTACTCAAAACTAAGTCCTCCCCCAGATCATTTCCATTAGCATATAAATATGCTACAAAATCTGTTATGGAAGGGGAGCACTGGGATATAGTTCAGTGGTATTAGAGCACTTGCCTAACAGTGCCCTGGGTTTGATCCCCATACAACAAAACTTAGCCCTCAATTACATCAACTTCCAAATAGCAGCTTATTTCTTTGAACTACTTTTTTCTTTCTTTCTTTTTTGGTTGGTCCTGGGCTTGAACTCTGGGCCTGAGCACTGTCCCTCAGCTCTTCAGCTCAAGCTAGCGCTCTACCACTTGAGCTACAGTGCCATTTCCGGTTTCCTGGTGGTTTACTGGAGATAAGAGTTTCATGGACTTTCTTGCCCAGGCTAGCTTTTTTTTTTTTT
>NW_012279013.1:0-3979 GCF_000151885.1 Dipodomys ordii
CTCTGTAATTAGTTTCTAAAAGAATGTTCCTAACATCATAATAACGTTCCAACATACCTTTCAGGAATTAATGAATATTCTTTTTTTTTTTTTTTTGTCATGGGCTTGAACTCTGGGTCTGGGCGCTGTCCCTGAGCTCTTCAGCTCAAGATGAGCACACTACTGCTTGAGCCACAGCACCACTTCAGGTTTTCTATTGGTTTATAGGAGATAAGAATCTCACAGACTTTCCTGCCCGGGCTAGCTTTGAACCACGATCCTCAGATCTCAGCCTCCTGAGTAGCTAGGATGACTGGCCTGAGCCGCTGGCGCCTGGCTTTAATGAATATTCTTAAAAGCATCAAGGATGCCCACCACCCTTGCCTCTCATTCAGTCACATTGTCGAGTGACTAATGGGTCTCAACAGTTCTTTCCTAAGACCAATCCTTGCTATACATTCAGGCCCTGGATCTTCATTGCAGCAAACTATGTGCTCATCTTATTCCTGACCATTAGACCAATTTCATTTGAAGCTATTCCATAAAGGCAATTGCCTTCTGCTCACCATACAAAAGAACTTCAGAGATCCTCACAGCACTGAACTCTTGTGTCTGTCTCTATGTCTGTGTGGCTGGGAACTAACTGCAGCCGCACTCCACCCTCAGCCAGCACAGCTCTGGCAGGCACTCTCGGGGTTGTTTTCCACTCAGGAGCTCCTCAGACTCTGCAATGCAGTAATTTTTTCTGGTGCTGGAGCTTGACCAGCTTCTTTCTGGGTCACCACATTCTGATCAACTCACAGACTCTCCTCTGCAGCAAGGCTTCTGGTGAAGCTGTTCCATTTCTGGAATACTTCAGAATATGTGCAGCAGATGATATTTCTTTGACTTAGCAATGAACAGGGAAAAGGAGACTTCAAAAGACTCCATTTTACCTATTGTATTCAAATGTGTGCTAGTGGAGTCTCTGGCATGGGCTATACCTGAAAGTGGTTATACACAGATGGCATCATATTATTTCACTCCATCTCATATCAAACATGAAAGGATTGAGAAAGATTGAATCAAAAGAAACAAATATTTCACCTTGAGAAAATAAAACTGGCTCTTCTCTCAGCAAGACAAAAGCTTAAAAGTATGAATATATATGGTTATCATTTACCTTCACTACAATTTAGTGGAAGGAATAAGAATTTTGGAGTTAAGAAGGCTTGGGTCCAGATCATGACTCTGATGCTTGTTAACAGTGTTTTTATTTTTATCTTTTTAAACTCCGTGCCTGGGTGCTGTCCCTCAGTTCTTCAGCTCAAGGCTAGCGCTCTACCACTTGAGCCACAGTGCCACTTCCAGTTTTCTGGTGGTTTATTGGAGATAAGAGTCTCACGGCCTTTCCTACCCAGGCTGGCTTTGAACCACAATCCTCAGATCTTATCCTTCTGAGTAGCTAGGATTACAGGCATGAGGCATTGGCACCTGGCAACACTGTGTTTTTTAACATGCCATTTAATCTCTCTGAATGGAGGGTTCTCTTTTAGTAGGGGGAAATTTTGCCACCAAGGGAAGGTGTAGAACCTGTCTAAGAACCTGAAGTGTCTCTTTAGACCCTTCACAACCATTACAATGGTTGTCAGTATTAGTGGAAACAGCCCATACTGTAGGAATGGAAGAAGCATATAAATATATCATCTGTGGCCAGGGCATGCATGCTCCATTTGAAAAAAAACTGAGGCTCAGAGAGATTAAGAATCTTATTCAAGGTTATGTAGCAAAATAATGGAAAGGTTGATGTAAAGCCTTGAGTTACCAAGTTCTAAAGCTGTTTGCTTATTAGAATTATAACAGGAAAAATAATATGCTCAGTGTTTTACTCATACTCATGCATTCAACATCCTACTGCCAGAGATAGCAACTATGACTTCCAGCCTTCTGCCTTTGTCCTTCCTTCCTTCCTTCTTTCCTTCCTTCCTTCCATTTCCATCCTTCTTTCTAGTTCCTTCCTTCCTCTGTATTTCCTTCCATCCTTTTTTCCTTTCTATTTCCTTCCCTTCTTCCCTCCTTCTTTCTTCCATCTTTCCTTCTGTTCTTCCTCCTTTTGCTTATCTTTATTTGTCCTTTAAAGGTCTTCAAAATATATGTAAAATCCAAATGATTCTTGACTATATTTGGTCTGTAGACACCTCATCTGGTAAATATGCTATGCTTTTTCACTCTGCTGTGTTCATCTGCATGCTACTCCAGAATGCTGGTCATTCTAATCTCTCTTGACCTATCCTCATTTGGCCCCTTTCCCAGAGGCCCACACCAGGTGAGTCAGGCCTCATCTGTGCTCTCAGAGCGCCTGTACTTTATCAAAACTCTATCAAAACTGGCCTTGGAACTTGAAGGCTGAAACTATTGTTGATTCCGTTTGTAATTTTATTTTATTTTGGAATTGGTTGATTTATTTATTATTGGCAATTTCTATCGCAGGACCAAGAATTAATAGGTCATAAAAATTCTAAATAGATGACAAATGGCAAGAATTATACAGGGTTTATTTTTTCAGTCTCTAGAAAGCCACAGAACAACAACTCTGGGCCATGATTTACAGGACTATAGAATGTTGGGGGGGTCACTCAACATCATCATGATTCACTGAGAGATTTTGTGGATCAGTATTGTAGAAATAAGCCACCGTTACCATCAGAAAATAGCTAGAATGGTAGAAATAGAAATCCTCAGGAAACCAGCATTTTTTCAATGGTCCCAACTACTTTCTATTATCTTGAATGAAAGAGCCCCTATCTTCTCTATTTGACCTTCTGTGTCTGACCACACACATACCTTCACATTATGGTACCAAATTCACAGGGATCATTCTTAAGTTTTCTCTCTTGAATAAAAACTTACCTCAGGATAGGATAGTATACCAATTCTTAGCAACTTCTGTGCTTTGGAACGACTCATTTCTATGAGTAACACTCACAAGGCTCATGGTAACAATGTAGCATAACTTAGTAACATAGCACATCTCTGATGATTTGCTATTGTAAAATAAGGCTTAGGGTTCCTGGAAAGGGGAGTCAGGCTGGGAAAAGGAAGTTGAAATCGTTGTAATATCTCAGTGTCTGAAGAAGGAAGTCATGCCATCAAACATTAGTGTGCATGTGGTCACCACTGGGATTTGCTCAGCACCTCTGTAACGTAAGCTATGACCTTATTCCAACTCTACAAAACATGTTCCCCTGACAACCCCTTCCATCTCATGTTATTCCCTAACATTCTTCCACAACAGTCCCAAACACCCTGTATTATTGCCTGGAAGCCGTTATCGGTTTGTATAATTATCTCTACAATGCTACATTCTATCTTAGGCCCCAAGACAATGACCAAGTCTATTTTATGCTTTTCCCCAGGAACTAGGAATAGAAATTCCATAAATACCTTAGCTAATGATTGATTACAATTAATGAAGTTCATACAACTAATTACAATTATGGAACCTATTTCATCAATAAGACATATGGGCTCACTTCAAGGTCACAATATGAGCTCAGCCCAAGGCTAAAACTTGTTTTAATAGCTTGCAGACACCTGGACTAGCTCATCTATATGGGTCTAAGCACACACTTTTTGCCACATAAGGTTTTACCTCTTTTAATTCTAGGAGTTTCAGTCATCTTTTTATGTTATTTCTCCTAATTCTTCCATGTTAAAAATCTACACAAATATTTCTTGTCTACTGCATTATAATATTCATTACAGGATTTGACTGGAAGCACTGGAAGTATCTGCATTATCAAATCAAGAATCAACACTAGATCAATTCTTGTGTTGTTGTCTTTCAGGGTAAGAAAACAAAGTGAGAATAAAGCATATTAAAAAGTCTCCGTAATGGGCTGGAAAGGTGGCTCAGTAGTAGAATGCTTGCCTTGCATGCCTGAGGCCCTGGGTTCGATTCCTCAGCACCACATAGGCAAAAAGAAAAAAGCTGGAAGTGGCGCTGTGGCTCAAGTGGTAG
>NW_012279014.1:0-1205 GCF_000151885.1 Dipodomys ordii
CTCCAGGGGGCCCCGGGCTCCGGAGCCCGCAGCCGCCGGGGACCGCGGTTACTGTGAGCACAGGATTGTGGGGAGGTGTGCGAAGGGGCTGCCGCCTGGAAGACCCCCCCCCATGGGCCTCTGCCATGGCCTCTGCCATCCCGCGGGACTACCCCAGGCAGCTGGGGCTGGGGCTGGCTGGAGATAGCTGTAGAACAAGTGAGACACGTGTGTCAGTCGGTTGTGTGTGAGTGATAGTAGCGGGACTTGAACTCAGGACCTCACTCCCTAGTCTGGCTGTCGTTCTGCCAGTCGAGCCACACCTCCACTTCCAGAGTCTCCCAGGCGTCTGGTACACACCATGAATGTAAGTTCTGTCCGCTGGATGAGCTGATGGAACATACCAGGTTGGGATCACATTAAGCAAGGACACATTGACCATGGCTCCCCACGTGGCTTGGTAAATGTGGGAGAAAGTAATACTTTAAAGGCTCGCCATGAAGATTAGGAAGACAGGTGAGGCAGGCAAGTGTGCACGGTACCTGCACACAGTAGGTACACAGACTCCCGTAATGTTACAGTTTTGGATTGAAAGACTCTCGCAGAGAAGATCCTGATATTATGCATCTGACTGCATTTCAAAGGAGTTTAATTCATCATTCATCATTCTGACCCCTATTAGCCAGAATCCACTCTCAACTTGTATTATGAGACAGACGCCTTTATTAGAATAATAAGGACCAAAGGTATAGTGAGCATCAACTTTCTAAGGCAGACAGAAGGCATTCTTTAAGAGGCCAGACTGAAGTATTACTTTAATAATAATAAAAATTATTATTATTATTATTTTGGTTGGTTGTGGGACTTGGAACTCAAGACCTGGGTGCTGTCTCTGAACCTCTTTGTGCTCAAGGCTAGCACTCTACTACTTGAGCCACAGCACCACTTCCGGTTTCCTAGTGGTTAATTGGAGATAAGAGTCTCTCAGATTTTTCCTTTCTGGGCTGGCTTCGAACTACAATCCTCAGATCTCAGCCTTTTGAGTAGCTAGGATTACAGGTCCGAGGCACCAGAACCTGTCATGGAATATTACTTTATACTCACATAAAAAAAGTCTCCATGGTGGGGGTGGCAGGGGGAGGCTGGGAAGGGATGTGAAGGGTAAACAAAGGAGGAGGCTGCAATGCTTGATAAGAAATGTACTCATTATCTTGCCCATGTAATTG
>NW_012279015.1:0-2327 GCF_000151885.1 Dipodomys ordii
TGGCTCAGTGGTTAAAGTGCTTGCCTTGCATGCCTGAGGCCCTGGGTTCGATTCCTCAGCACCACAAAAGCAAAAACAAAAAAGCCAGAAGTGGCGCTGTGGCTCAAGTGGTAGAGTGCTAGCCTTCAGCTGAAGAGCTGAGGGACAGTGCCCAGGCCCAGAGTTCAGGCACCATGACCGGACCCAAAAAAAATAAATAAATAAAATACATCACTGACTCCCTTCTGGATTCTACACCCATCTTAGGATATGGAAATGTTGGTAACGCTCTCTCCCCAAAGAACATGCTCACAGATGAGCTTTTGCATGGTCCCTCTGGCCTCAGTTCGTGTTCAGGACACTTAACTAATCCAGGAAATAGGGAAACAAACACCAGGTTAACCTTGCTCTAGGTTTTAGACAAGATCTTCCAAAAACACTGGTAATTTTTTTTAATCACCCTGGTGCTTTTAAGAAACAAGATGACACTAATAAAGCCAGAAACTTGGTTGGTAGTTTCTTGTCCATTTGGTTTTCAAGTAAATGGAGACCCAGCTATTCTTTAAAAAAAAAAAAAAATCACCACAGCGCAAACTTCTATAAGCATTTTGGCTATCAGATCAGAGGTGTCCATGACCAAAGCACTACCTTATCTGTGCTTCTGAGGCCTATACTTGGCTCAGGGCCTAGGGTGGAGTCATATTCAAGAATATTTATTTCCTGAAAAGCTGAGTTTTAGAATTGGTGAGTAGTAGGTGATGGTGTCGCTCCAGGGGTAGAGCACTGGCCTAACATGCCCAAGGCCCTGGGGTTTTGATCCCCAGTATGTAAAAAGTGAACTAAAAGAGTGGGGAAAAAAGTAGGATCATAACAGCTAAAACGAAGTATTGTTAAGTAGGAGAAACAACAGTGTCTCATGTTCACAGGTAGACTAGAAGTTCCTCAAGGGATGTTAATACACATTTCCTTCTGTGAGGCACAGGGCTACCTGTTGGACATAACAGAACCAGAAAGAAAGCCCACATCACAATGTGTTCATAATTTGCAGCCTACATTGAACCACCTAAATGTCTGCATTTGCCAGTCTCCAACAAGGTGTTCTGCTAGGGTACTGCGATGAGAGATGGCAGAACCTTGGTTCTGGTGTGACCTTGGGCTTGACTTCCCAAAACTGTAAAGGAAAGAAGTTAAAACAATGAAAAGCCCTCCCACCGGATTCCACCTTCGGTTGGCCATTTCCTTCCTTCCCTCCTTTTTCCTTCCCTTCCTGCAGGAGCTGCTCTGCCCCACCTTCCTTCCTGAAGAAGACTGACCTGCCCTTTCCTCTTCTAGAGCTGGTGCCAAAGAGACAAACAATATGATCGCTGGGGGTGGGTGGGTGGTGAATGGAGACAGGCACCTGGCGTGTGAGCCAAGGCAAGGGATGCGTGACAAGCGGAGACCGAGCAAAAGATGTTCAGGACTTGTATTTCAAGGGTCTCTGGCCAGTTCCCAGTAGTTTCTTTCACTTGAATTTCTGCCACAGCGGCAAAACCCCCACAGCCCCACCGATGGCTCCCAGATAATGAGCTTTCAGGGTGGCAGATACCACCAATGCGGGGGGGGGGGATCCGATGAGACACAAAGGAGATTTAACCGAAGAAGCCATTGGAGATCTAGTGTCCCACGGTCCTCTAAGAAAAGCAGTGGGGAGGAGAGGGAGGTGTCAAGACCATCCGCCAAGCCTTGCCAGGACTAAGGGCAGAAAAGTAGATCCTGGTAGGAGGAAGAGGACAAGAGGAGGAAGAGAATGCGCCGGGAGCAGTCGCCCTCGCCCCAAATGTGCCAGGCTGCCCAAAGAGCGGGGGAGGGGGTCCGCTAAGTCTTGCTTTTGGGGAGAAGGCCAAAGCTGAGGTGCAAGCACAAAAGACCGCACTCCAGGAGGCAGCCGAGCGGGGTGGGACGGAGGGAGAGGGACGGAGACGGAGAGGGGGAAGAAATCAAAGGGTTCGTCCCGGGAGGGGCGCAGGAAGCACGGCTGCGAAGGCCCCCCTTTGTCTGGCGAGGCGGCGGCGGGGACAGCACGTGCAGCCCGCAGTGCCCCGGGGCCGCGGGCTCCCCGCCGCGGAGCGCGCACTCGAGAAGGTTCGACGCGCGGGGGCGGCCCCGACAACCTCGCCCTCCCCGCCGTTGAACCAGCAGGAGGTTTCTTGCCCGAGGGATCCGCGCTGCAGAAGGGGCGCATTGTTACGTCCCCTGCCGCAGCAGATTGCCTCTGTCCTGCAATACCCTCGCACCCTGGCACCGCGCCACTGGCACGGCCCGGGGGTTGGAAATAACTGCGCCGTTCCCATGACGACCAGGCAGCG
>NW_012279016.1:0-2384 GCF_000151885.1 Dipodomys ordii
TGGGCTTATAGCTCAGTGGCAGGATACATGCAAGGTCCTGAGTTCCATATCCAGCACACTAACAGCAAAATCTCTTTAGATGGGAATATTGGCACATGCCTGTAATCCCAACATTTGGATAGCTGAGGTGGGAGGATCAGAATTGGAGGCTAGCCTAAGTTAGTTAGCAAGTTCTAGAAAACAAGGAAAGGCCTTATCTGAAAAAGCAAACCTAGGGGTTGGAAGTTCAGTTGATAGAGTGACAGTCAATGAGCAAAAGCTTTAGATACTGAGTTCAAGTCCCAGTCTCAGATCTTTAAAAAACAAAAAAAAACAAACAAAAAAAGTACCACCGAGAGAGACTCTTAGGAGAGGAACACAAAGGCACAATGCCTATGTGCATCTGAACATATAAAATATTTGTTGAAATGAACTCCAGGAAATGAAAACAATAGGTTTTTTTTCTTTGTTGCTGTTTTGTTTTGTCTTGTTTATTCGTTTTTCTGTTTTGAAAGGGTAAGAGGAGACACAGAAATGGAGGAACAAGGGTGAACAAATGCAGCAGTGGTACTCACTAGACACTATGTTAGAAATGAAATATACAATTTGTGGGTAGGGAGGGGAGGAAAAACTGGGAGAGATCAAGGGAAAGGGTGACATTGTCCAAAAATAAATGTACTTTTTACCTTACTTATGTAACTGTAACCCCTCTGTACATCACCTTTATAACGACAAAAAATAAAATTGGGCTGGGCTGGAAAAGTGACTCAGTGGTAGAGTGCTTGCCTTGCAAACATGAGGCCCTGGGTTTGATTCTTCAGCACCACATAAGCAGAAAAAGCCTGTAGTGGCACTGTGGCTCAAGTGGTAGAGCGCTAGCCTTGAGCTGAAGAGCTGAGGGACAGCACCCAGACCCAGAGTTCAGGCCCCATGACTGACAAAATAATAATAATAGTAATAAAATTGGGGGAAAATAAGCCTGTTGAAATTTATTAACTGCATATGTACATTTTTTGATGGCTGCTGATATATAAGATCTTTATTAGAGTAGTTGTTAGAGAAATTAGATGATGAGATTAAACATGTGTTCTTGAAATTAGTTAAAACATTTTAGAGGAATGAGAAGGGAAAACAGAATTTAATTACAAATAGAAAAACATTCTAGGGCTAGGAAGGTGGCTCAGTGGTAGAGTGCTTGCCTTGCATGCATGAAGCCCTGGGTTCAATTCCTCAGAACCAGATAAGCAGAAAAACCCGGAAGTGGCTCAAAGTGGTAGAGTGCTAGCCTTGAGCTGAAGAGCTGACAGTGCCCAGGCCCAGAGTTCAGGCCTCATGATTGACAAAAAAAAAAAAAAAAATTCTACCTTGAGACTATCGAAGATTTAAATCATGCCTTTCTTTTGTATCCCTGATACCAAAAGGTACATATATCTATATTATATATCTAATATATTTAATATATTATACAATAGTTATACATTACATTATGTACATTTTGGATATATATGAAATATGTATGTGTGTGTATACACACATACAAACTGTGGGCTGGGGATAGAACCCAAACCTCTGTGCATAATAGTCAAACAATTCTACTGCTAAGCTAAACCCCTAGTGAACACTGAATAAATAGGAGGATGTATAAGGGAAATCCTAACTCTGAATTATGGAACTTTGATTTTGTTGGGAAAAAAACTATGAATAATAAATTAGATTATGATTTTTCACAAAAAATCAACATAAAGTACCTAATATATAATGGAATGTACTTTCCATTCCCTGCTTAAGCTATTAAACTCTCTCTCTCTGTCTCTCTCTCTGTGTATATATTTTTTGTCTTGGGGCTTAAACTCAGGACCTCTGGGCACTGTCCCAGAGCTTTGTTGCTCAAGGCTAGTTAGTGCCATACCACTCTGAGCCACAGAGCCACTTCGTGTTTTCTGGTGGTCAACTGGAGATAAGAGTCTCATGGACTTTCTTGCCTGGGCTGGCTTTGAACCACGATCCTCAGATCTCAGCCTCCTGAGTAGCTAGGTGTGACCCATCTATATTTTTGAGATTCTCCTTCTAACTTTTGACTTTTCAAAATATTAAATTTTCAGTTTTTGAATTTTCTCTCTTCCTAGTGCAAAGAATGGAGCCCAGGGTTTTTTATGAATGCTAGATAAGGACTCTACCACATTTCTAGCCCTTCAATTGCCTTAAAAAAAACCCCAACAGATTAGGGTCTGGGAAGGTGGCTCAGTGGTAGAGTGCTTGAGGCCCTGGGTTCGATTCCTCAGCACCACATAAGCAAAAAGAAAAAAAGCCGGAAGTGGCATTGTGGCTCAAGTGGTAGAGCGCTAGCCTTGAGCTGAAGAGCTGAGGGACAGCACCCAGGCCCAGAGTTCAGGCCCCACGACTGG
>NW_012279017.1:0-2040 GCF_000151885.1 Dipodomys ordii
TTCTGGTGGTTTATTGGAGATAGGAGTCTCACGGTCTCTCCTGCCCGGGCTGGCTTTGAACCGCGATCCTCAGATCTCAGCCTCCTGAGTTGCTAGGATTACAGGCGTGAGCCACCAGCGCCCGGCTAGTATACTCACTTTCTATGTAAGAGTTATCAGTGACTTGGCTATGCTTTGCTGCAAGGAAGGTTGAAAAAATGTAACTCAGCCTAACAACAAAATAGAATACATGGTATGTATTGAAAACATCACAGTCTCTACCACGCTATCTTAGTATAAAAGGAACTTTTCAAGTATCAAGTTCTTTAAAAGTAGCTGGTAAATAGTTATCTACATTATTTGCCTGAAATTATGAAGTGTCAGCTTTGAAGATGTGTGTGTGTGTGTGTGTGTGTGTGTGTGTGTGTGAGAGAGAGAGAGAGAGAGAGACAGACAGAGACAGAGAGAGAAAGAGAAAGAGAAAAATAGAGAAAGAGATACTGTAGTGTATCCTACAACTTCCAGCACATTATATGAGATCTGTCAAGTCAGATTTTTTAGAAGCTATGGGGAACAGAATCATTGGCTAGAAGACAACTCAGCTGAATTTTTTTCAGGCAGAAAAGAGTTTTATTGGGTGAGGGATGGAGAGGAAACTGCCAGTCTGCACAAGATGGAGGCATGTGGAGACAGAGGCAAGGATAAAAGAGAGTAAAAAAGACAGAGAAAGGGACTCCTCAGGTCATCACCCTGCTCCAAAGGTGGATAATTGGGGCCCTTCATCTTAGGAAACATTACAGAGGAATCTTACAAGATTGCTGACTTAGAGAGAGAAGAAATTAAAAAGTGACAGAGAACACAGCCAGGAGCCAAGAGGAGGAGCCCAGGGAAAAGTATTTTGATGAAAGATTAGGCTCCATTATGAAACTCTTAGATTGAACAGCATAAATGAGAATTAGAGAGGCTCTGCTCAGACTTTATACTAGCAGCTGCTGTTGCAGCGATACTTGGGACCTAAAACAGGAGACCACCAGCTGTCCATGGAGACGATTTCAACTTGCATCAACAGGTTGAGATGTTTTGAATGATAAAAATTGGAAAGCAAAGAACCCCATGCCTCTAAAGCTCAGCAAATCATTTCACTCAATTCTGCCTTTGCAATTAAATTTAGAGTAGGTAGGAGTAGGGGAATGTCACATTGTTTAATCAGAATGGTCTGCTTTCTGAAATAATTGCTTACAGGGCATCTGGGAAAAGCTATTTTCATTTTGTTCTGGGTTTCTCTCATTGCAAGAAATAACAAGGTTATCTGAGGGACTAGAACTCACCGTCCTACCAGATTATTGCTCAGAAATGCAGGTTTTTATGTCAGTTGCATCAACCTAAACAAGAGCTGTTTTAGTGGTACTTTGGAGGTAAAAGATATAATTTGAATGCAAAAGCCAGTGTTCAGTTAATGTGAAATTATAAAGAGATGATTTCTGGATTATTTTGAAAAAAATTTCCCTAGAATTCAGTGCACCTGTGTGGCATGGAGGTATTTTTCTCTGGACTGAATAATGAAGTCTTTTGTAACAAGGAAAAACAACAACAGGCTGCAAAAGGAAATAACAATGTGTTTCTTGATTAGTAAATTGTATCTACCATGGGTGACCTTTATTATGTTTTATTCTTTGTTTCTGATCTTTTCACATTGGTGCTCTGCCAGTTCCCCACTGGTTCATAGGCCTGAGTCTCTTCACCTTGGGAATCTGGACATCTAGGACCTGCTCAGAACCCCACCTTTCATGTTTAACCACCAATGAGGCTGCTGGAGGTTTCTCCCTCAACCACGTCAAGATTCAATCTGCTTGATGCGGAAGGATTATTGCTGTTCGTCCTTTGGCT
Organism: Dipodomys ordii; assembly: GCF_000151885.1. NCBI lineage: Eukaryota > Metazoa > Chordata > Mammalia > Rodentia > Heteromyidae > Dipodomys > Dipodomys ordii. Next base: position 1,867 of record NW_012279017.1, read on the forward strand.
GTTTTGTACCCTTATTTGCTAATACCTTGCAATGGCAGGGTCATACCTTCTGGTGTATGTGGGAGAATTTAGTAAATCTATACAACTGAATGTTGAAGACTCCCATCTTCTGAAGTAGCCCTTAATAATTTAATTTGGCTTCTGTGCTTTCTTTTTTTTAAATTTAATTTAATT
>NW_012279018.1:0-2226 GCF_000151885.1 Dipodomys ordii
TGAACTCTGGGCCTGGGCGCTGTCCCTCAGCTCTTCAGCTCAAGGCTAGCACTCTACCACTTGAGCCACAGCGCCACTTCCGGCTTTTTGTTTTTGCTTATGTGGTGCTGAGGAATTGAACCCAGGGCCTCAGACATGCAAGGCAAGCGCTCTACCACTGAGCCACCTTCCCAGCCCTACTTTATTCTTATATTAAATTTTAAAAATTATACATACATTTGGTAAAAAGAATGTTTTTATTATAACTACCAAATTATTTTCCTGATTGTTCTTTCCCTCATATTTCCATCTGATTCCATCCTTTCAGAAACGAAGAGATCAGAAATGCTCCTTGAATCTCCCTGTTTCTGCTAAACAAGACCCAAGAGACAGCACTGCATGCTGTAAAGCTAGCCATAGGGATGGTGTGGTTGCTGGATATGGTGGTAAGTACCTGTAATCCCACCTGGTCAGGAAATAGAGCTAGAAGGACTGAAGTTGGGAAGCAGCCCATGCAGGAAGTCAGGAAGACCTTGTCTCAAAAATAGGTGGGCATGGTGACTCATGCCTGGAATCCCAGTCACTGAGGAGGTGAGGATAGGTGGATCACAGATGGAAGCCAGTCCTAAGGCAAAAACTTGAAACCCTGTACCTAAAATTAAGCTGAAAAGCTAAAGGACTGAAGGTGTAGCTCAAACGGTGAGTGTTTGCTAGTAAGTAAGAAGGCCTGAGTTTAAAAAAAAATGGTGTGGGGAGTAATAGCGTCTGGATGGGAGATTGGGATTAATTACCTCCAAGATCTTTTAGTAAAGAAGCAAAGGCCATTAGAGTAAAATGATAGAGAGCAATGTGGCATCAGCATACATTATCATTACTTACAACAGGAGCAGGAGATGTCAAATGAGGCCCATTTGTACCAAATGGAGGTCTGTCCACTCAAGCAATGGGAGAAGTCATTCTCGTCTGTGGGCTCAGGGTCCAGGCCACTGGCACTATTGCTAAAGAATCTGTTGACACTGTGCTGTGTAAAGCTGTTGCCAGAACTGCCACTGTCACTGCCCCTACCTGAGCTAAGAGCCACCATGAAGGAAGCAATGGGCTGGCTGGGGCATTGCAAGAGAAAAATGTCAGTCTGAGTGTCTTCCTGCTTTTAGCCAGGATTGCCTCACATATGAAAGCTGATACCATGGATTCTGTTTGTGATTCTGCCTTCCATCACCACTTACCTGTCTCCTAACCTGGTGTGCTCTATCCCCTGCCCTCTTCTTCGCTCATTGACCCTCTCATCCTTGGAGGCACAGTTCATTTTCTCTTCCTTAGATCATATCAGTGTCTTAGTGTCATAAACTCACAAGGAAGTTACAAAAAAAAAGCAATAGTAATAGTGAGAAAGAGATGTCATTTCAACATTGAGAATTCATAGGAAAGAAGAAGCCAGAAGAATACTTATGCAACCTCTTATGACTTATCTCTGTTTTTTATTTATCTCTATTTCTATCCTCATTTCTTTCATTCTGAATGGAGTAGGTGATCCAGGATGATTCACTTTAGTGTCCCTACAGTTTGAGTTATTCTACCAAAAGCAAAGCCCAAGTTCTTTATCAATGCCAAAACTGGGTTATGGGTGGATAGAAGACTATCTTCATTGTAGTCTACCAGTAGTTAGTTGGTCTTCCCCAAATTGCCTTTGGATCTTGAGCTGGACATCATTTGGTTCAGACCTGGCCAGTACTGGGTTGGTTGATGAAAGATCATGTCTGCTGCTAGCCAGAACTTGGTACCCAGAAGAGGGTAAAAAACTATTAGAGAAAACTTGTTGGGGGAGAGGAAGTCTAGACTTCTTAAGAAATCATAGATTTACAAATACCTTTCCTGTTTTAAGTTTCAAAGACAGGAGGAATATTAAGACAAAATCTTGTCCTTCTGTGAATCCAGAATTAGTAAGCACCTCAGTGATAATTATGTCTTAGGCATATGTCTGTCCTTCCAGGAGAAAAATAAAGAACTTTAAAAGTTAGTGCCTGATTTTGATATATTGTAGCCTTCTCTCCATGCTAATAAGAGCAGTGACTACTGCTTACTGAGCACTTATTTACCAAGCATTGTTCTGGGAAAATTACTTACATTTATTCAATGATCATCATAGGTGCTACTATCTTCTCATTTTCCCAGCTTGGAAAGTGAGACAGAGAAAAGATGATTGGATATTCTTTTCTTTCCTTTTTTTTTTTTTTGTCAGTCATGGGG
>NW_012279019.1:0-2763 GCF_000151885.1 Dipodomys ordii
TCTTTCTTTCTTTCTTTCTTTCTTTCTTTCTTTCTTTCTTTCTTTCTTTCTTTCTTTCTTTCTTTCTTTCTTTCTTTCTTTCTTTCTTGTCAGTTGTGAGGCCTGAACTCGGCCTGGGCACTGTCTCTGAGCTCTTCAGCTTAAGGCTAGTGCTGTACCACTTGAGCCACAGTGCTGGCTTTTCTGTGTATGTGGTGCTGAGGAATAGAATCCAGGGCCTCATGTATGCAAGGCAAGCACTCTACCACTTAGCCACCTTCCCAGTCCTAAGTATGTATATTTCTGACTATGCATATTACCTGTAGAATCCTAAAATTATGAGCAGTAATTACCACATATAAGGATCATGGAGATAACCAGAGAGATCAAAGGAAAGTAGAAAAAATTACAATTAAAAAGAGGGCAAGGCCAAATATGTAAGCATAAAAAATAACAAGTACCCTTTATTATTGGAATGTAATTCACAAGAAAATCATTTTTTAACTATCAAAGATCACTTTTAAATCCAGCTCTGTGTATGAGCTGTGCTTTGAAGATGCATCAGCCTCCAGAGATCCCTTTCTGTGTATGTTTCTCCCCACCACTAAAGTTAGATGCACAGAGAATAGCTACAGTGAAAGTAATGGTGGATAACCCCTTGAATTAATACAGGGACTTCCTTAGATGTAAATGCAGAATGTTCCCTGTATAGTTTCACATGAATGTTTCCATGACATTTAGGCAGTTTAGGAGTTGAAACAATTTAGAGTTTCTACAGAGAACATTAAGTTCAAATAAATCAAGTTATCATTGTATATAGTGTCTCTGGATATAATGGAAGCAATTTCCACCCTCTTTCAAATAGATTTGCATATTTATCTAAAGTACAATAACATGATTTCCATTGCTAACATAAATATCTCATCTTTTCCCACCTTTAACATGAGGAATAATTAAGGTAGATGGACATTCATCATATCAGTGAGGTAACAGGAATTTATGTGTAGTTCTGGCATTTAAGAGAGCTTAACATGGGGCTGGGAAGGTGGCTCAGTGGTAGAGCACTTGCCTTGCATGCATGAGGCCCTGGGTTCGATTCCTCAGCACCACATAAGCAAAAAGAAAAAAAGCCAGAAGTGGCTCTGTGGCTCAAGTGGTAGAGTGCTAGCCTTGAGCTGGATTGCTGAGGGACAGTGCCCAGGCCCAGAGTTCAGGCCCCATGACCGGACCCAAGGAAAAAAAAAAGATAGCTTAATATGTTCTGCATACTTACATATTACAAAAATGTTGTAACGTGTTGGGGGTCAAATTAATAAAATTTCAAAATAAAATATCATTTAGGTGTACTCTTTTACTAGCTCTATATTTTCTGATGAATGATCTTAAGAGTTTCTGATAAACTCCTTCCCAATTAGTATGTTTTTTTTTAATTTTTAAAAGTTTAAGTAGTTGTACAAAGGAATTACCATTTAACAAAGTGGCTTGTGAATACAACACTTGTTGATCAGTGTCACCCCTTTGAACATTCTCCTCTACCCCTTCCTACCACCGTTACCCTCACTCTTCTCAACTTTGTAGGATACACATTGTATTCATGACTGTATTCTCTCCTTCTTCATCTACCAACCCCACCCCTTTCAAGTACCCATTTCTTGGTGCTTATTTGGTTGAACTTTGACTTTGCCTTTCTAAGGAAGGGAATTCTCCCTTGCATCTACCATATTTCAGTTAATATATTTGTATACACTTGTATTCTATCCAGCATATTTACTCATAAGTCTGTAAGTTAAATCTAGCTTCCACATATAAGGAAAAACATGCAGCCTTTGTCTCTCTGGGCCTCACTTCACTTAGCATAATTTTTCCCAGGTCTTTACATTTCTTTACAAATGATACAATATCATTCTTTCTAATGGATGAGTAAAATTTCACTGTGTAGATGTACCACATTTTCTTGATCCATTCATCCCTTGAGGGGCATCTGGGCTGATTCTATACCATGGTTATGGTGAATAGTGCTGCAGCCAACATGGTTGTGCTGGTGGCTTTATTGTCTCTTGGTTTGTGATCTAATGAATAAATGCCCAGGAGTGGAATTGGTAGACCGAGGGTAGTTCTATGTTTAATTCTTTGAGGAACCTCCATACTGTTTGAATTTTGAAATGTTTTCCCCAAATAGAAGATAATTCAAACAAGCCATAAATCAACGTAAAGAAGGAATGTTTAACAGTCTGTGAAAATCAAAGGTTAAGCATGTGTCTGAGGATGGTCTACTGCAGGGTTTGGAGGACTCAAGGCATCTTGAGCATCCTTAGGAAGTAAAGAGACATGAAGCCTATACATTAAGGAAAAAAAACTAAAAAAGAAGTTAAGCTGAGAAAAAAGAAAGTACAATTTAAAATAGAGTAAAAACATTTATAAGAAAATGGCAATATCAACACTACAATTTAAAGTATAATCTCATACACATGGAGAATAGAAGAAACATAGTATTGATAGACAAAACTGCAAAGATTCTCAGGATTCAGAGTGAAAAAAAGAAAAAAACAATGCTGACCAAGAAGACCTGGTCTGTGGATGTTCTATATTTCCAGTAGATGAGTAATAGGTATTTTGCATGAAAGATGAGTAAAGTAATAAATAAGAGCAATCTTTCCTACCATCTGGATGGTGAGCAGAGAAGCCTGAAGTTTTTTGTTTTTTTTTGGGGGGGGTCCGGTCATGGGGCCTGAACTCTGGGCCTGGGCACTGTCCCTCAGTTCTTCAGCTCAAGGCTAGCGCTCT
>NW_012279020.1:0-1804 GCF_000151885.1 Dipodomys ordii
GTGAGCAGGTAACCACGCGTGAGCAGGTAACCACACGTGAGCAGGTAACCACGCATGAGCAGGTAACCACGCGTGAGCAGGTAACCACGCGTGAGCAGGTAACCACGCGTGAGAGGTAACCACGCGTGAGCAGGTAACCACGCGTGAGCAGGTAACCACGCGTGAGCAGGTAACCACACGTGAGCAGGTAACCACGTATGAGCAGGTAACCACACGTGAGCAGGTAACCACGTGTGAGCAGGTAACCACGCATGAGCAGGTAACCACGTGTGAGCAGGTAACCACGCATGAGCAGGTAACCATGTGTGAGCAGGTAACCATGCGTGAGCAGGTAACCACACATGAGCAGGTAACCGTGTGTGAGCAAGTAAATGTGTGAGCAGGTAACCACACATGAGCAGGTAACCATGCGTGAGCAGGTAACCACGCGTAAGCAGGTAATCACACGTGAGCAGGTAACTGTGTGTTAGCAGGTAACCACACATGAGCAGGTAACCATGTGTGAGCAGGTAACCATGTGTGAGCAGGTAAATGCCTGAGCAGGTCACCACGTGTGAGCAGGAGTGAGCAGGTAATCACATGTGAGCAGGTAATCACATGTGAGCAGGTAACCACACATGAGCAGGTAACCGTGTGTGAGCAGGTAACCACACGTGAGCAGGTAACCATGCGTGAGCAGGTAACCGCGCGTGAGCAGGCTAGCCACTGGGTCAGCCATGCGGCTGACTGGGTCTCACTGGACAGGACTCTGGACAACGTGTGACTAATAGTCTGACCTAAGTGGACCTTCCAGGAACCCACAGGCCTCCAGCAACTCGGGCAGGACCCCGGGCTGGAGACCGCTAAGCACCAGAGGATCACAGGGCACAACACAGCGCCACCATCTACTGGTTTTTAAAAGTTAATTCCTGAGTGCAAATAACCAAAGCAACTGAAAAGTAAGGGGCATTTGGTATAGTACTGGGATTAAGGGTGTTGTTTATGGAAAAGGCCTAAAGAAATGGACAGCTGACAGAAACACACATTTCAAATTTATTTACTGAAATGATGCAGACTCAACCTCACCGAGCTAACCTCCCAATGAACCATGAGCCACAGGACAGGCAATACCCAAGCAATGGGTCAGCCCGCCGGACAACACACCCCATCTCCTCAAACAAGACCGCTCCCCTCGCCAGACCAGCAACTGGGCAGCCCCAGCCTCATCTGTCAAAAATGACGACCTCTTGTATTAAAGTGGAAGATATTTGCTGCTTCTTTTCCTTGTTCTATTCTGTGATGCCCCCCCCCGTTGGAAAAGCAGAGATAAATCCCAGTAGCTCAATTAAAGCACTAGCTAAATATTACTTTGTTGGGCTTAACGATAGATTACAATGGGTGCGTAATGACCCAGCTCTGGTAATATCATCTGATTTAGTAAGGAAAGTGGAGCCTGCCATATGCTCACCAATAAGGTCGCAGAAATTCCTCTTCTTGTTCTCCATGCGTCAGCCAACTGCCGGCAAAAATGGTGTTGGGTCAAGAGCCCACTGCCACAGTGCACCGGTGCCTCGCCTGGCCACAGCAGCCACGATGGCACCTCCTCAGACCACGGCTGGCCGAGAGCACGGGAGAGCGGGAGAGCGGGCCCCTTGCTCAGGCTTCCTGTTACACAGCAGTGCCTGTGGACCTCTGTGCACATGCAAACCGCAGCTTGATCTGGATTATAGACCTCTGTGCACCTGCAAACCCCAACTTGATCTGGATTATAGACCTCTGTGCACCTGCAAACCCCAGCTTGATCTGGATTATAGACCTCTGTGCA
>NW_012279021.1:0-2656 GCF_000151885.1 Dipodomys ordii
GGGGGAGGGGAGAGGGGGAAAGGGATAGGAAGGGGAAACAAAGGAGGAAGCAACAATGCTTGATAAGAAATGTACTCATTACCTCGACCATGTAATTGTAACCCCTCTGTATGGTATTTTCACAATAAAAAAGACAAATATACACATTTGCATATATATAGGAAACATATACACATAGTCAAATACAACACAATGCACATGCAACTCAGTGAAAGTCAAATTGCTTTTTAGTGTCTATATTTTTCTGCTATCATTGTCATGACATGATCTCCTAGATGGTGACCTTCACATGAAAGGTTAAGGAATTCTAAGATTAAGAAACTGACAGTTGACTTCTGATTGACAGTGTTGATTTCTCCTTTGAATTTTCTTTGGCTATTAGATGGTAGCTTTCCATCTGGACATACAGATCCCTAGTGTCTTTGTTTTCTTATAAGGACACCAGTCATATAGAACTCAGATCTCAAATTTACTATCTTATTTAGCTGTGACTAATACTCTATAGGTTCAAGCCACATAATAGAGTCACATGGAGACAGGGGAGGTTAGCAATGTCCCCATTTAACAATCAACATCAATTTTGGAAGGGTACAATTCAGTCTATTACAACAATTATGTTTTTTACCATTAATATTTCTGAATTTTTGTGTTTATATAGATGTATCTAATCTAGCTAGCTAGCTAGCTAGCTAAAAGTATAGGAAAGTTTGGAATAATCATAGTGGAGGAATACCACGCTGTTTATAAACTCATTCACTTAAAATGTTAGTAATCACAGAATCTCTAAAATTGTTTTGTGGATGAACTGACCAAAGCTGGAAAATAAATTGTAGGATAACTTCAAATCCAAGAATTTACTTACGGAGAAAAAAATCTTCCATTATTTTTTCATGCACGGTATCACATTTCTTGAAGTTTGCATGATATAAGTTTGCCAAACATAGACAGCCGAAAGATAAACACAAAGACTCCTTAAGAAAGTATGGAGTGTTCTACTTTTGAAAATAAACATTTATTGATTCTACTTATCCTTCACTTTTACGATAATATATGCATGTTGGAAAGCAAAATTATGGACTAAAAGGACATGCCTATTCACATAGAACGCTTTTGCTCATATTTCTCTGAATTTTTTTCAGAAGTCATTGATTAGGGTTATTCTTAAAATTGAATCTACTAAAATATTTTGTCATGTGTCCAGCACATATTTTTATAAAAACTTAATGCAAAATATGTCAATATTATTCCTATCTTGCTGGTGAATTTTTCAAGCTGATACTCTTCAAAAGACCTTTCTATGCTCTATATCTGGTGTGTGAAGGAAATAACACAACACACACATTATTTAGACTACTATGCTCATGGTGTTAATCCTTCCTCTATATATTCATGTGGTTCTCTACATGCCTTTTATTCTATTCTAAGTCTTCTATAACTTCTGTCTTTCTGATTAAAATGAAATTGGCCAAATTTTTCCCTCTGAAGGATTAAAAAGAATCATGAGTCTTTCCTTGTTCACAAGTAGTAAGAGAGTAAACTTCTTACTTTAATATCTTACATCTCTATCATTTCTACACATAGATTAGGTTCATGACTGCAGAAATCTTTGAAATTAAATTTCCAAGGCACTACCACATATTGACTTTAGCCAACAGACTTTAAATGGAGGTAAGTTATCACTTTTGAACTAGTGAAGTCTTTGGGAACTCTTAAATTTCTCTTCTTGTGCATTAGTGACAATGCATGGAAAAAGCAATACACATGACACAGGCACCTTCCTGTCAACAATGAGAGATAACCTGAAAATCCACAGGAGGCCTGAGACCTTGTGAGTGGAGTGTTTGATCTACTATATGAGCATCTGATCATCTAATAAAGACACACAGGAAAATAGCATATAATGATGAACCCCAAGTCATCCTTTTGCTGCAGTTAGTCTTATTTCAGTATGGGATAATGCTCCCACAGTGGGAGGAAGAAGCCAGATGTTAAAATACTTAGACAATTTGTTATCCCATATAAAAATTGATTCTGAGTAATTTTTTTCCTAGGACTGTTTCTAAACAGTATTGTGTTTACCATAGGACTGCAGTAGCTACTGGCATGATGGGATCAACCTGAATGAGGGGCTTGAAGGACAATGTTCCATTCCCAGATTTTAGTTTCAGAGGGAGGAGATTTTTTTAAGCTATCATTTTCCTACCCCAGAAAAGTACCCCATTATGTCTGAGTACCCAGTGCTGTATCAAATGATCCTATTTACTCAACATACTACTACCATTGAATACAATTAATATGTACTCTTTAGGGCTGAAAAATACAATGAAACAAGTGGACATTCACTTCCTCAATAAGCTCAAATTTCTCCTAAAAAAAAGATAAATAATCTCTGCTAAGTAAGCAATAGTGCTTGAAAATAGGAAAACCTTCAGAGTGAAAGAAATTAGTACCTCACCATTATACATCCTGAAACCAAACCATTTTTTTTTGTTGTTGGTTCGGTCTTGGAGCCTGAACTCTGGGCCTGGGTGCTGTCCCTCAGCTCTTCAGCTCAAGGCTAGCGTTCTACCACTTGAGCCACAGCACCACTTCCGGCTTTTTTTCTTTTTGCTTATGTGGTGCTGAGGAATTGAACCCAGGGCCTCATGCATGCAAG